>NC_057711.1:42404458-42448414 GCF_004010195.1 Chiloscyllium plagiosum
ACCTCAGGTGGCAAGTCCTCATCCATCGTCCTTTCCACCACTGTAATACTATCTTTGACAAGCAATGCCACACCTCCCCCTCTTTTACCCCCATCTCTGACCCTACTAAAACATTTAAATCCTGGAACCTGCCACAGCCAATCCTGTCCCTGTTCTAGTCATGTCTCCGTAATAGCCACAACATCGGAGTCCCAGGTACCAACCCACGCTGCAAGTTCACCTACCTTATTTCGTGTACTTCTTGCATTGAAGTATACACACTTCAAGCCACTTTCCTGTTTACAGGCACCCTCCTTGGGAATTGATGCCATGTTCCTAACCTCCCTACACTCCTGGCCCTGCACCCTGAAGCTACAATCTGGGTTTCCATGCCCCTGCAGAGTTAGTTTAAACCTCCCCCAAGAGCACTAGCAAACCTCCCCCCAAGGATACTGGTGCCCCTCAGTTTCAGGTGTAGACCATCCTGTTTATAGAGGTCCCACCGTCCCCAGAAAGAACCCCAGTTATCCAAAAACCGGAATCCCTCCCTCCTGCACCATCCCTGTAGCCACGCATTTAAGTGTTCTCTTTCCCTATTCCTCGCATCTCTATCACGTGGCACGGGTAACAATCCAGAGACAACAACTCTGTTCGTTCTAACTTTGAGCTTCCAACCTAGCTCCCTGAAAGCCTGTCTAACATCCTCGGCACTCCTCCTACCTATGTCGTTGGTGTCAATGTGGACCACGACTTCGGGTTGCTCCCCCTCCCCCTCCCGGACCCCGAAACCACGATCAGAGACATCACGTACCCTTGCACCTGGGAGGGAACGTACCAAACGTGAGTCTCTCTCGTTCCCACAAAACCGCCTATCTGTGCCACGAACTATCGAGTCCCCAATTACTATTGCTCTGCTCTTCTCCTCCCTTCCCTTCTGAGTAACGGGGACAGGCTGCGTGCCAGAGGCCTGAGCCCCGTTACTTACCCCTGGTAAGTCATCCCCTCCACAAGTATCCAAAACGGTATACTTGTTCTTGTGGGGGACGGCCGCAGGGGGTCCCTGCACTGGTTGCTTCCTCCCAGTCCCCCTCACTGTAACCCATCTATCTGCCATCTTGGGGGTTACTACTTCCCTATAACTCTGATCTATGACCCCCTCTGCCTCCCGAATGATCCTAAGTTCATCCAACTCCAGCTCCAGTTCCCTAACACGGTCTTGGAGGAGCTGGAGATGGGTGCACTTCCTGCAAGTGTAATCAGCAGGGACGTCCATGGCATCCCTCACCTCAAACATGTTGCAAGAGGAACATTGCACTGCCTTCACTGCCATCCCTCTAAAAGTAACCTTTTTAAAAAAAAACTAGGTCTAAAGAATAGAACAAGCAAAATGCAGCACTTACCTACTTACCACAACGGGTCTTATTATTAGGTTAGAGGAGGAGGGCGGGTGGGAGACACTACCTCTGTAGTGCCTCGAGTTCCTCTCCTGTGCGCTTTTATAGGGAAAAAAAACCTACCCAGGTAAGCTTGCGCTACACCAACTTCCGGGCCTGCTCCGCACTTTTAAAAAAAAAACTTTCAAATTTAAACCGTTAAACAAACGTCACCAAGCCTTCAAGCTGCCACTGCCAAACAGCCCTTACCTGCTCCGCATCTTACTAAGCGGGCTATCCGACCCAACCACGAGACTGGAAGTGCCTCCCATCTTTGAAGATCTTGTTTAATTTTTCCAAATAATTGGATAAAATTGGCTTTGAACAACCGATCCAGAACTGGAGTAATGAATAAGCCAAATATACAAAACTCCCTGTGACCAGCTAAATGGGAATCTATAGTTGCCCTCAAGAGCTAGCTCCTTTGTAAGACCACCCATAGGCATGGCTTCTGATTTTGCAAAATTATCTTGTACCCAGAAAAAGCACCAAACACATGAGTGCATTGTCTCAGGCAAGGCACTAAAACTGCTGGATTTGTCAAAAAAATTAGGACATCGTCTGCATGCAACAAAATCTTATGTAATTTTGACCCCACTTCTGGAGCTGATATATTGGGATCCCCACAAATGGTCTCTGCCAATGGTACAATCACCAACGCACAAAGCAATGGTGAAAGGGGGCAGCCCTCCCAGCTGCTCCTAAAAATATTAAAATTGCTAGATTTTACCGCATTGGTGATGTCCCCTGCGAGAAGGCCATGTAGAGAACCTTTACCCATCTTATGAAGACTTCGCTCTAGAGTATAGAAAAGGTACAACCACTCAACTCGGTCAAATGCCTTCTCTGCATCTAGAGAAATCACCAATCCCTGTATTGACTGATGTTGTCATGCTTGAATTACATTAAACAGGCTCCTAACATTATTGGAAGATTTGCGACCCGTTATAAAGCCCATCTGATCCTCTTTAAAATAGAAGGTAACACATTCTCCAGTCTTAACGCGAGAGTCTTAGGGAGGATTTGAAAGTCCACATTTAAGAGCAAGATGAGCCTGTATGAAGCACAATCTTCCGGGTCCTTCCCTTTTTTAAGGGTAAGTGAAATATTGGCCTCTCTCAGAGCTGGTTGGAGACAATCATGACTGTATGAATCATTAAACATACTGGGCATCGCGCCAGACAGTATACTTATAAATTCCTTATAGAAATCACAAGGAAGTCCGTCAGGACCGGGCACCTTTCCACTCTGAAGCTGCCTCACAGCTTCCTACATTTCTTGCTCTGATAACAGAGCATTGAAAAAGGACTGTTTTTCGGGAGTCACACCAGGGAGCTTCAGATCCCTAAAAAAGGATTCCATTTTGGCCTGCCCCTCCTCACAATCCTCAGACTGGTATAACTTAGAGTAAAATCTCTGGAGCGCCACATTAATCTTTTTAGAATCACATGTTAGGTTCCCAAACCCTTCCCTAATCGCTGTAATGGCTTGTGGGGCAATCCTCTTTCTGGCAAGATATGCTAAGCATTTGCTTGGATTGTCACCATGTTCGTATAACCTTTGCTTTGCAAAAGCCAGCTCCTTCTTTGCCGTCTGCGTGAGCACAGAGTATAATCCTCTGTAGTTTGACCAGTGAGGTTCTGTCAAAGTAGGCCTTCTCGGCTGCCTTCAACCGTGTTTCAAGGAGACATTGCTGTTCACCCTTCTGCTGCTTCCTACTAGCAGAATATGAAATAGCTAACCCACTAGCATAGGCTTTGGCAGTTTCCAAGAGAATGGATGAGCTATCAACCAAGCCTTTGTTGATGTATAGGAAAGCCTGAAATTCCCAAGAGAAATGCTCCACAAACATATTATCCTTGAGGATAAAGTAATCCATTCGCCAGTACCTTGAACCCACTGTAACGACCTTAATCTTAACCATAAGGTACACTGGAGCATGATCAGAGATGGTAATATTACCAATCGTGTAAGATGCCACCAAATCCAGGGTTACCGCAGGGGTCAGAAAGAAATCAGTCCCGGCGTGACATCTGCGCGGATTGGAGAAAAACGTAAAATCCCTACTTGTCCACCAACCCTAACTCCCCACACAGACCCACTAACTGTTTAGTTTGTACAGAGGGTATCAAGGGACCTTTGGGCAACCTGTCTACTGTGGGATCCATGACACAGTTAAAATCTCCCCCTATAATGACGTGCTGGGACTCGAGACTTATCAGTTTAGAAAAAGCGTCTACCAAAACTTCAAGGGGATGAGCTGGAGGGTAATAAACATTTAAAACACTGTATTCTTCCCCATTTATCAAGGCTTTAAGAATTACAAACCTCCCGTGTGCGTCTTTAATGCACTCCAACAACTTAAATGGAAGATTTTTCCTAACCAATATAGCCACTCCCCTACTTCTGGTATTAAATGATGAAAAATAAACTTGGTCAAAACCAATCTGTTATAATTTCAGATGCTCCTTGTCATCCAAATGTTTCTCCTGTAATAAAGCAGTATCCACCTTCTCCTTTCTAAGACTCAAGAGTACCTTCTTCCTCTTAATTGGTGAGTGACTTCCCTCGAATATCCAGGTACACCATTTAATCAAGTAATTAGCCATAATCTTCTGTAATAACATTTAAATTCCAGAGAGGAAGAACCCGAACCACAAACTGCTGAGCATTAGTGTCATATGATCCACCAAACATAAAAATTACATAAACTAAAGCCATTACATTTAACAAACCTACAAAAGTATTGAGAATAAAAAAACAACAAAAACCAAAAAACAAACCAACATATAAAGCACCAACAGCACTGAGTAGGGGAACTCACCCCCTGCCCAGAGGGGGCAACTACCCATCCCAAACTGCCCATAAGTAGGCATCTAACCATCACAACCACCTTCACTTCTCCCAGCTAGAGCCACACCACAAACACAAGCAGAAAAGAATAAACACCCCATAGAAAACCAATATGAATAAAAAACACTTTTTTTTAATAAAAGGGGAATACATACCCCACCCATCCTTTAGTATACCCTAACTTAGAAATTGAAAATGTACGTCTCAACCACCGCCAAACATAGTTTAAGCCAAATTATTATCAATAGAGTTAAAAAAAAGATAAAGCTCCAACCGGACTTCTTCCGTTTCTTTTACAGAATGATAAACATTTACCCAAACAACACTATTTATACATACTGAAATTGTTCAAATTAGGTTAGTTTGTCCACAAAGTTTTTTGCCTATTCCGACGTGTCAAAGAGATGTATATCTAAGGTGTACCGGAGCACTACTGGATACCTCAGGGCATACTGAATCACAAGCTCCCTCCGTCTTCTCTAGACACCGTCATAAGATTTTCGTTTCTGGATCACCGCCACTGAGAAGTCCTGAAAGAACATGATCTTAAAGCCCTCGTAAATTAGGGCCTTCAGATCCTTCCCCTGGACTCTGGAAGCTTCCATGACTCTCTCCTTATCCTGGTAATGATGGAACAGCACCAGGAGAGGACGAGGACTTTGACCCAGACCCCAGCTCCGCGCTGTAACCGGGTGAGCCCTCTCTATCCTCAATTCTCCCATGCCAGCCTCCAAGTCAAGGAATTTTGGCAGCCAATCCTCAACAAATTCCGCAGGCCGCTCATCTTCCTTACCCTCAGGCAGACCGATGATCCGAATGCTTTTTCTCCTGCCCCTGTTCTCAAGATCATCCACTTGGTCACGCAAATTACGAACCTGCATCTCCAGGGCTTGTATCCGATCCTTGAATGAACTGCCATCAGCTTCCACCACTGTAATCCTGTGCTCCACCTCATCCGTCCTCTTCTTCAGGTCTCCCAGCTGCTGCTCATGCTTCTGCAGCATGAGAGAGATTGGAGCCAGCTTCTCTTCAATCTGTTTCCCCAGCATCTCGGGAGATTTCGGGAGCTTGCTCACCAGGTTCTGGAGAGTAATCGGCTGTGGGCATTCTGCAGGCTGAATTGTAGACCTGGCCTCAGATGCTCTTCCTCTCTTTTTCAGCATCTTTGGACATCTAGAAACACAGGTAAGTTAATTTTTATAAGTTTCTTGGGACTCCACAATCTTTCCAGAGTCCCAAGATACCGCGATGGCCTGGATTAGGCGGGTTAAAGGTTTGTCTGGCTTGTGCTGCGATGTGGAGCTCTGCAGTGCAATCTTCTCAGATCGCCGCCATCTTGGATCCCCCCCGCTGTCATGTCTTTTAAAGATGTTCTGTTATACTGACCATAAGACAATACATCTCCCAAACCTCTTCAACACAAATACTGCCTACGTCTACCTTTGTAATATCCCTTGCCTCCATCTACACCTCGGATGATCTGCCAAGAAAGCTTTAATGTATTTGTTAAGTGGAACTCGTGTTTAAAAAACTTGCTGGCATTTTTAATGAGGTGACAGGATTGATGAGGCTAATGTTACTGATGTCATGTATGGACTGTCAGACTGTCCAACCAAGTTAGAGCTCGTGGAATTAAAAAGAATAATGGCAACATAAATATAAAATTGGTTGGTCACAAGGAACAGACAGTTGTGGTTACTGGCTACTTTTGAGTTAGAAGAATTAAAACTAGAATTAGAATCCCTACAGTGTGGATATAGGCCCTTCCTCCTAACAAGTCAACACTGACCTTCTGAAGAGTAACACACCCAGACCTACCCCTGACTAATAACATACACTGTGAGCAATTTAGCATGGCCAATTAACCTAACCTGCACATCTTTGGAGTTGTAAGAAGATTTACAACAGAGTTCTCCAGAATATTAGGACCCTTGCTCTTCCTAATACATACTAATAGTCTTGGCCATGATATACAGGGCACAGTTTCAAAATCTGCAATGACTCAAAACTTAACAGCATTGTGTGTTGTGAGGATGATAGTGTCGAAATTTAAAGGGACATAAACGAGTTGAAACACAAGGCCAACTGGGGGGCAAATATAACTTAGTGAAGAGAAGTGTGAAATAATTTACTTTGGTAGGTCAAATGCAGAGACAATGTAAAATAAAGGCTATGATTCTAAATGGGATGCATGAGCTGAGAATCTGGATATGTATGTGCATAAATAATTGAAGGTATCAGGACATTTTGGCAGAGCATGAAATAAAGCATACAGGATCCTCGGTAATGACACCAGACAAGCAATCTCGGGACCAGATTAATGACTAGGGGATGCAGGTTCAAACATCACCACAGCAGTTGGTGGAAAATGAAAAAAGGGCCTCTTATGATGATGGCAGCTACTTCTGAGCCAGGACAGTATAGTCTGTATATGCCCAACTTTGTCTCATCATTATTGTCTGAGCCCTCAGCTCCACTGTTTTGGAATCTCTGACCTAATTTCTTCTGTTTTCCCTCTTCCCTTTGCAAGAAGAAATTTCCTTTCAAGAACTTCCTTAAAACTCACCTCTGATTGTACTTTCAAGTCACGTCTTCGAGTATCTTCTGTAGCTCTGCAAATGTGTTTTAGTTGGATCTCTGTTTTCTGGGAGATTTTTTTCTATATTGTAGCATATTACTACAAGTTAGTTGCTCATGGTGGGTTATGTAAGCTACCTCAATCCAAGTTATTTCGATTTCATGTAAGAAACCTAAGAGAGAAAAGGGGCAAAATTGATTTGATGTTCCAATAAATAAGACCAAAACAGTCGTGCAAAATTCAATAAAGAATGAAAATGGATACTGGCATTGTGATAAATGATCACTCTTGTCACTTCCAATGCTCATTTGCATGATTACAATGTGCTTCCAACACTAAGTAGACTGCTGAATAGTTCTCATCTAACCAGAGGCTGCAAAAATAAATTTGCTACAAAAATAGGTCAAAGACTGAGAACACTGTATGAGTAACTCACTCCCAAACACCCTAAAGCTGGTCACCAATTACAGTTCAGCAGTGTAATGGAGTAATCTCCAATTTCTTGGTTGAGTGCATCTCCAACAACATTCAAAAAGTTTGATACCTTCCAAAACAAAATAGACACTTGATCTGCCACAACCTTAAATATTCCCATCCTCCACCAACAATGCACAAGATCAGCAGTGCATAACTTCTACAAGATTCGCAACTCACCAAGGCTCCTTCAACAAAATCTTTCAAAGTGACCACTCTTACTACCTATATGGGCAACTGAGGTGTGGGAACCCCACTGCTGTAAGTTCTCTTCCAAACTGCATACCACTCTGACTTATAAATACATTGCTATTCCCTCACTATCTAGGAATCAAAACCCTCAAATCCCTAACAGCACCATAAATGTACTTACACCATGGACTCTGTAGTTTAAGAAGCTTACTCATTACCACCTTCTCAAGGGTAATTGGGGACAGGCATTCAATTTTTATCTTTCAAGTAATAGTCACATTTTTAGAATGAATTGAAAATATCATGAAAAGTAACCATGAGTTTAACTATGTCTGTACTCCTTAGGAAGAGATGTATTTTATGGGGAAACGTTGCTGGAAGTGACTGAGGAAGAATGTGTAGCCTGCTATGAGAGTGATTGTAGTGAAATAGCAGAGATAGTGCTTCAAGATTCTTCAATTTAGCATCAGAAGCATTGGAGCTGGAGGTAGTCAAATCGAGAGATGCTTTCTGTCTGCAAGGTCCCAGAAGGCCATCCGGACAAACACTGGAAAGGCAATGGGAACAGATAATTGCTGCACTTAATGTAAACTCAGGCTCTGGAAACAGTGACACAAGATGTTAATTAACCTGACACAAGTAGTTGAGGTAACTGATTGTGTATGACAAATGTCTTATTTTGTAATTGAACTATAATTTTGTTCACTGTACTACACTTTCCTCATTCACTTACCCCAAACCACTGTCACAACTCAGCTCTCACATTTTTTAATGCCATCCTCACTTAGCTATGCTGCAATCCTTACACGCACCTCCAGAGCTTGCAGATACTATTAGCTTCAACCTTCAAACTTTTATTCTACCAATCACATTGCCCACATTCACATCATATTTTCCACTTTCTTGTAGAGCAGTGTGTGTTAAACAGGCAGGAGCATCTAATCAGTATGGCACAGGCTGGTTATAGTATGTGGACACTTTGACAGAGACATAGAGTCATAGAGATATGCAGTACGGAAACAGACCCCTTTGGTCCAACTCATCCGTCCTGACCAGATATCCTAACTTAATCAAGTCCCATTTACCATCACTTGGCCCATATTCCTCGAAAACCTTCCAATTCATATACCCATATAGATGCCTTTTAAATGTTGCAATTGTACCAGCCTCCACACTTCCTCTGGCAGCTCAATCCATAGGCGCACCACCCTTTGTGTGAAAAAGTTGTCCCTTTTAAATCTTTCCTCACTTACCTTAAACTTATGTCTTTTGGTTCTGGACACCCTTGTCTATAGGGTAAATAGACCTTGTCTACATAAACTATCGATGCCCCTCATGATTTTATAAACCTCTATAAGGTCACCCCTCAATCGCCGACACTCCACGGAAAACAGCCCCAGCTTATTCAGCCTCATCAGGAATGATGCTTGTGGGCCAGAGCTGAGAGATAAACGGGAGGTGGGTGGGATTTGGGGGGGAGAGGGTAACTGAGAAAGTGATATGTGGATGAAGGTGAGGGAGAAGGTGATAGGTCAGAGGGGGGAGTGATGGACAGATCTGGAGGGCTGTGCCAAGTTGAAGGCTTGAGACTGGGATAATGTTGGGGGAAGGGAAATGAGGAAGCTGTTGAAATCCATGCAATGGTTAATTTAACTTTTCATGACAGAGTACTATTACAAAAGCCATGAGAACACAAAATGCTACAAAACAGCATCTAATAGTAAAATGTGAAATTATTATACCTTTTAACACCGACCTACCTGTAAGAATGTTCCCAATTCCTGAGCAGGCTTCCTACAGAGGACACATGCTACACCATTATACAGAAATACTGTGGTTGTGGAGGAGAATTCAAAGATTTCATATAGGACTGACAATGTTACCCTGACTCAAAAAAAAATACACGTGGTGTTGCGATCCAAAACGTACGTGACCTGCAAAATTGCCACTCAGAAGTGCAGCATGGAACATACAACATAGTATAAAGCACATTACAGAGCAGTACAGGCCCTTCAGCCTTCGATGTTGTGCCAATGCGTGGAACCAATCTGAAGCCCATCTAACCTACACTATTCCATTCTCGTCCATATGTTTATCCAATGACCATTTAAATATCTTTAAAGTTGGCGAGTCTGATGAAGGGCTTTTGCCCAAAACGTCGATTTTGCTGCTCGTCAGATGCTGCCTGAATTGCTGTGCTCTTCCAGCACCACTGATCCAGAATCTGGTTTCCAGCATCTGCAGTCATTGTTTTTACCGAGTCTACTACTGTTACAGGCGATGCATTCCATGCCCCCTACTATACTCTGAGTAAAGAAACTACCTCTAACATTTGTCCTATATCTATCATCCCTCAATTTAAAGCTATGTTCCCTTATGTTAGCCATTAGCCATCCAAGGAAAAGGGCTCTCATTGTCCACCCTATCTAACCCTCTGATTACCTTTTTTGTGTCAATTAAGTCACCTCTCAAACTTCTTCTCTTTAACGAAAACAGCCTCAAGTCCCTCAGCCTTCCCTTGTAAGACCTTTCCACCATAGCAGGCAACATCCTAGTAAATCTTCTCTGAACCCTTTCCAAAGCTTCCACATCCTTCCTATAATGCGGTGACGATAACTGTACGCCATACACCAAATGTGGCTGCAGCATGATCTCATGGTTCTGAAACCAATCCCTCCACTAATAAAAGCTAACAAACCATATGACTTCTTAACAGCCCTATCAACCTGGGTGGCACATGGACACAGAGAGCTCTCTGCTCATTTACCAAGAATCTTACCATCAGCCCGGTTCTGTGCATTCCTGTTACTCCTTTCAACCATATGACTTCTTAACAGCCCTATCAACCTGGGTGGCACATGGACACAGAGAGCTCTCTGCTCATTTACCAAGAATCAGCCCGGTTCTGTGCATTCCTGTTACTCCTTCCAAAATGAAACACTCACACTTTTCCGTATTAAAATCCATTTGCCACCTCTCAGCCCAGCTCTGCAGCTTATCTATGTCTCTCTGTAACCTGCAACATACTTTGTCACTATCCACAACCCCACCAACCTGAGTGTCATCTGCAAATTTACTAACCCACCCTTCTCTGCCCTCATCCAGGTCATTTATAAAAATGATAAACAGCAGTGGCCCCAAAACAGATCCTTGCGGTACCCCACTAGTAACTGAACTCCAGGATGAATATTTCCCATCAACCACCACCCTCTGTCTTCTTTCAGCTAGCCAATTTCTGATAGAAACCAGTAGATCACTCTCAAACCAGTAGATCACTCTTTGGGAAGCACGGTGGCACAGTGGTTAGCACTGTTGCCTCACAGCGCCAGAGACCCGGGTTCAATTCCTGCCTTAGGCGACTGACTGTGTGGAGTTTGCACATTCTCCCCGTGTCTGCGTGGGATTCCTCCGGGTGCTCCGGTTTCCTCCCACTGTCCAAAAATGTGCAGGTCAGGTGATATGGCCATGCTAAATTGCCCATAGTGTTAGGTGCAGGGGCAAATGTAGGGGAATGGGTCTGGGTGGGTTGCGCTTCGACGGGTCGGTGTGGACTTGTTGGGTCGAAGGGCCTGTTTCCACATTGTAAGTAATCTAATCTAATCTAATCTAATCCCATGCCTCTGTATTTTGTGCAATAGCCTGCCATGTGGAACCTTACCAAACACCTTACTGAAATCCATATACACCACATCAACTACTTTACCCTCATCTACCTGTATGGTCACCATCTCATATAACTTAATAAGATTTGTGATGCATAACCTACCCTTCATAAAACCGTGCTGACAATCCCTAATCAACTTATTCCTCTCTAGATGATTATAAGTCCTATCTCTTATAACCCTTTCCAACTTTTTACCCACAACTGAAGTAAGGCTCACTGGTCTATAATTTCCAGGGCTGTCTCTACTCCTCTTCTTGAACAAGGGAATAAAATTTGCTATCCTCCAGTCTTTTGGCATTATTCATGTACACAACGATGACATAAAGATCAAAGTCAAAGGCTCGGCAATCTCCTTCCTGGCTTCCCAGAGAATCCTAGGATAAATCCCATCCAGCCCAGGGGTCTTATCTATTATTACACTTTCCAGAATTGCTAACACCTCCTCCTTATGAACCTCAATCCCAATTAGTCTACTAGCCTGTTTCTCAGTATTCTCCTCGTCCACATTGTCTTTTTCTCATGTGAATACTAACAAAAAGTATTCATTTAGCACTTCCCTTATCTCCTCTGACTCCACTCACAACTTCCCATTACTATGCTTGATTGGCCCTAATCTTAGTCGAGTCATTCTTTTATTCCTGATATACCTATAAAAAGCCTTAGGGTTTCCTTTGATCCTATCCACCAATGACTTCTCACATCCACTCCTGGCTTTGCTTAGCTCTCTCTTTAGGTCCTTCCTCCCTAACTTGTAATTCTCAAGCACCCTAACTAAGCCACCACATCTCATCCTAACATAGGCCTTCTTCTCCTCTTGACAAGAGATTCAACTTCCTTAGTAAACACGGCTCCTGCGCTCGACCACTTCTTCCCTGCCTGACAGGTATGTACTTATCAAGAGTCCACAATAGCTGGTCCTTGAATAAGCTCCACATTTCAACTGTGCCTATCCCCTGCAGTTTCCTTCCCCATTCTATGCATCCTAAATCCTTCCTAATTACATTATAATTGCCTTTTCTCCAGCTATAACTCTTGCCTTGCGTTATATACCTATTCTTTTCCATCACTAAAGTAAACATAATCGATTTGTGGTCAGTATCACCAAAGTGTTCATCGACCTCCAAATATAACACCTGGCAGGGTTCATTACCCAGTACCAAATCTATTGTGGCCCTGCCCTTTGTTGGCCTGTCTACATACTGTGTCAGGAAACCATCCTGCACACTTTGGACAAAAACTGACCCATTTAAAGTACTTGAACTATAGTATTCCCAGTCAATATTTGGAATGGTAAAAGCCCCCATAACAACTACCCTGTCACTCTCCCTCTTATTGAGAATCATCTTTGCTATGCTCTCTTCTACATCTCTGGAAGTATATGGAGGCCGATAGAAAACTCCCAACAGGGTGACCTCTCCTTTCCTGTTTCTAATCTCAGCCCATACTACCTCAGTAGATGAATCCTCAAACGTCCTTTCTGCAACCGTAATACTTTCATTGACTAACAGTGCCACACCACCCCCTCTTTTACTATTTTCTCTGTTCTTACTGAAACATCTAAATTCTGGAACTTGCAATAACCGTTCCTGTTCCTGCTCTACCCATGTCTCTGAAATGGCCACAACATCAAAATCCCAGGTACCAACCCATGCCACAAGTTCACCCACCTTATTCTGGATGCTCCTGGAATTAAGTAGACACATGTCAAACCAATCTCTTGCCTGCTGTTGCCTTCTTGCGATCTTGAAATCTTCATTCTGACTTCACTACTCTCATCCACCCGTATACTCAAACTACAATTTTGGTTCCAATCCTCCTGCTGAATTAGTTTAAACCCACCCAAAGAGCATTAGCAAATTCTCCCCCCAGGATATTGGTACTCCTCTGGTTCAGATGAAGACAATCCTGTTTGTAGGGGTCCCACCTACCCCAGAAAAAGCCTCAATTATCCAGGAATCCAAAACCTTCCCTCCTGCACCATCCCTGTAGCCACATGTTCAACTCTTTCTCCCTATTCCTCTCCTCGCTAGCACGTGGCACAGGCAACAAACCAGAAATAACATCTCTGCTTGTTCTAGCTCTAAGTTTCCACCCAAGCTCCCTGAATTTCTGCTTTAAATCCCCATCTTACTTCCTATCTATATCTTTGGTGCCAATGTGGACCATGACTTTGGGCTGTTCTCCTTCCCTCTCAAGGACCCCGAAAACACGATCAGAGACATCATGAACCCTGGCACCTGGGAGGCAACACACCAACCGTGAGTCTCTCTCTCATTCCCACAGAACCTCCTATCTGTCCACCTAACTATGGAGTCCACAATGACTAATACTCTGCTCCTCTTCCCCTTTTCCTTCCAAGCAACAAGGACAGACCTTGTGCCAGAGACTTGTGCCCTATTGCTTACCCCTCCCAAACAGTATCCAAAACAGTATAATTGTTGAGGGGAATGACCACAGGGGGTCCTTGCACTGCCTGCAGGTTCCCTTTCTGTCCCATGATGGTAACCCATTTACTTTCATCTTTTACCTGAGGTGTGACTACCTCCCTGTAACCCCTCCGCCTCCCGAATGATCTGAATCTAATCCAGCTCCAGCTCCAGTTCCTTAACGCAGTTTTCGAGGAGCTGGAGTTGGGTGCACTTTCCACAGATACAGTCAGCAGGGACACTATTGGTGACCCTTACCTCCCACATTCTTCAGGAGGAACATTCAACTGCCCTAACCTCCACTCCCACTATTCTAAATTCCCAATGAGACTACGGAAAAACTAAAATGAAATAAACCAGTCACCTTACCAATTGGCACACAAAACCTTTTGTTTTGGTTAGAAGAGGAGTTTGGGTAGGAGACACTACCTGAGTAGTGTTTAGGTTAAAGCAACCACTCAATTATAAAGCCTCATTAACCCAACAGTCCTGTGTCTGGTCCTGCTCTGTGTGCGCTCCGCCTATACATGAGGTGAACGTTGTTGGTTTGGAGGGCGTTGCAAATTTACTATTACTGCAAAAAAACCTGAATATATTTGTAATTTCTGATTTCATTCTCTCTACATCACCAGATGAAAATCAGACTGAAAACAGCCAATGAAAATCATAGCTATTAAACTTGTTAGCAGAACTTTTGATTGTAAGTTTAGATATTTTGTACATTTGAAGAACATTCATTGAAACACACCATAATTGGTTCTGAATGATTACATCAAGATTTTAACAATATATATTTTGGGTGGAAATAGTGTAAGTTCTACTTACAGCACACAGGCTACAGTGGTTTCAGAAGGCAGCTTACCAACACCTTCTCAAGGGCAACTAGACATGGGCAATAAATACTCATCCTGCCAGCAATGCCTACCTCTCATGACTGAATAAAGAAAAGTTCAGACAATTTGAAAGGAGTCCCAAGTGGGATACTGCAAGGATTAGTTCTTGAGTCCCAGCTATTCACAATAAATATAAAAAATTTGGATGAGGGAATCAAACATAATATTTCTACGTTTTCTCATGATGCTACATTAAGTGGGATTGTGAGTGGTGAATTGGATATAAAGAGGTTTCAAGGCAATATAGTCAAGTTGAGCAAGTGGGCAAATGCATGGCAGATATAGCAAAACATATATGGATAAGTGTGAAGATATTCACTTTGGTTGGAAAAATAGAATGGTACAGCATTATTTAAATTGTGATACACTGGGAAATGTTGATGAAAAGAGGCATGTGGGTGTTCTTATATGCTGGTCACTGACTGCAAGCATGCAGATTTCTCAAGCAGTTAGGAAGGCAAATGACATGTCGACCTTCATTGTAAGAGGGTTTGAGTACAAGAACAAGGGAGTTGCTGCATCTTCACAGGGACTTGGTAAACCTACACCTGGAGTATTTGTGCAGTTTTTGTCTCCTTATCTAATAAACGATATAATTTCTATAGAGGAAGTGCAGTAAAGTCTCATCAGACGAATTTGTGAGGTGACAGGTTTGGACAGACAAGGTCAAATCGGCCTATATTTATTGGGGTTTAGAAGAATGAGAGGGATTCTCATTGAAACCTGTAAAACTCCAAGGCTGGACATCAATGCAAAGTTGATGTTTCCCCTGACAGGAGTATCCAGAAGAAGGAAATACAGGGTTGGGGTATTGGGTTGGATCGTTTGTACTGAGAGAAGGAGAAATGCCTTCACTCTTGGGCGATGAACATGAGGAACTCTCTACCACAGAACACTTTAGCCATCTTGAAGCTAGAAGTGTTAAGGGGTATCGGGAAAGAGTGGATGAATGGCAGTGTGGAAGATAAAGGGTCAGCCATGATCATGTTGAAATGTGGAGCAGTCCTAATGTGCTGAATGTTTCTATCCAATTAATTACAGGGCATATTAACAAGAAAGCAAATGTGGGGTGAATTCCAAGATCAGTTTGACTGTTTACAAAGAAACAGCCACTTGAAAAGCTTTGAGACAGCCTTTACAGCCTTTCATTTGCCAAGCACTCAATGTATTGACACAATCTATGTTGAAATACATCACTCAGTCACCAAAACATTCTTGTGTCATTTGCACATGGTATTAATCTAATGAACAAATGCAAACCACTGAATATATTGCAATCTTATCACAATGTCTCCATCTAGTGGTGTTTCTTTGTGGAAAGTTAAAAATCACACAACACCAGGTTATAGTCCAACAGGTTTAATTGGAAGCACACTAGCTTTCGGAGCAACGCTCCTTCATCAGGTGATTGTGGAGGGCTTGATCGTAACAAGAATTTATAGCAAAAATTTGCAGTGTGATGTAACTGAAATTATACATTGAAGAATTGATTGTCTGTTAAGCCTTTCATCTGTTGGAATACAGTGATAGTTTCACTTCTTTCATGTGTAAATCACAAAACCCTTTTTTTAAAGTTGCATTCTTGGGTTAGCTGTTAACAATGGTGATAGCTAGACAATATGATGAAGGTGTTAGCCCCCTGTGTTCTCTGTCTATGACCTGATGTTTAGATTGATTCTAATCTAAAAAGTGAAATAACAGAGTTTTACATAAATTCATGCAGTTTTTGGTCTATAAGGGTGTGTGTGGGTGTCTGTGTGCGTGTCTGTGTGTATCTGTGTCTGTGTGAGAGTGTGTGTGTGTAGGAATATCTGTGTGTATGTGTAGTGTAATGGGTATCACCTGTAATGTGACATGAACCCAAGGTCCCGGTTGAGGCCCTCCCTATGGGTACCGAACTTAGCTATCAGCCTCTGCTCGGTCACTTTCCTCTGCTGCCTGTCCTGAAGTCCACCTTGGAGGATGGTCACCCGAAGGTCCGAGGCTGAATGTCCTGGACCACTGAAGTGTTCCCCAACTGGGAGGGAACCCTCCTGTCTGTTGATTGTTGTGCGGTGCCCATTCATCCGTTGTCGTAGCCTTTGCTCAGTTGCCTGGTGTTGTGTGATTTTTACACCCCAGTCCAACACCGGCATCTCCGAATCATTTCTTTGTGGAGGGCCTTTCCTGTTACACATGGAACAAATATTTTGTTATTTGTGCCTGGGATAAATGTGAGACAAACAAGGTTGTATTCATTGTGTGTTACCAGTTACCCTGAAAAGTTGTGAGTCCTCAAACTTCTAAAGTCCTTGTGATGAGAAATACCACTGCCTGCAATTTCCCCTCCATGCCACACATCATCTTGACATGGAACAAAATTTCCATTTCTCACTGTCACTGGTTCAAAGTCTAGGAACTCCCTTCCTAACATTATGGGTCTCCCTATATTCTAAGGGATGCAGCAAATCAAGAAGGCAACTCACCACCACCTTCTCCAGTGCAACTAGTGTAGAGCAATAATTGCTGGCCTAGCCCTATCAACGTAGTCAAGTCCGTCTTACTAATATCTCAAGGCTAGAGCTAAAACTGGGAGAGCTGTCTCACAGATTAATCAACAACGACCTGACATAGTTATAATCATGGAATCATACCTTACAGACAATATGCCAGGCATCACCATCACTATCTTAGGATATTCCTGTCTCACTGGCAAGACAGGCCCAGCAGAGTTAATGGCAAACGGAGTTGCCTTTGAGTCCTCAATATTAACTTTGGACTGCATAAAGTCTTGTGGCATAGGTTAATCATGGGCAAAGAAACGTCCTGCTGATTACCACATGCCATCTCAACTCATTCCATGATTGTAATGGGACCGAAGATGACATAAATTCTTGTCTTGTCTTTTGATGATCAAAAGCATATGATTGATATCTTTTCTTCGAGTGATGTTGAGAGATATAGCCACTGAACAATATATTTTGCTCTGTTTCAATGTTTTGTAATGCCCAACTATTATTGATGCAATTGTTGCAATATGTTGAATCTCAGAACTCCCAGAATGACTATTCTCTCAGTGTTGATGAACAAAACATCCACTGCACTTTGATAACCTCTCTTTAAATAGTGAAGTATGAGACTAGGAGTTTTGACATTGATGCTGAGTATTTTATGTCAGACAACTCTCTGACCTGATCACATTCTTCATCAGATTTCTGTGCATATCTGATTTCATTCTGATGCCCTGCTGTTTCTGACAGAATTGTGGCTGTTATCAACCCAGAGGTTTCTATCACTTCAGCAAGGGCTCCATGACTTTGTTTGGGCCTTATCCTGGGATATGGTCTTTTATTGTGTGGTGTCATACCATTTTATGAGTTTCGGGTATGTCCAGATTGGTTGAGAAGAAGTAAAGTCAAGAATTGTCTTCAGGCTTAGATTTCAAAGTAACATTGTTTATTATACAGCAATATTAAATACATGGTAAACATCAATATTAAAAATATTAATGAATGTGGGCCAAAGGTAGGTATATGGAGATAGGCCACAGATCAGTCATGATCTAATTGAGTAATGGAAAAGGCTTGAGGGCTGAAAGGCCTTTTCCTGTTCCTAAATGCACAGCAGAAATTCACCCATGACTATGAACATCTATTAGGATAATGGCAGCAGATAAATGAGAATACTACCATCAAGAAAACAGCTTTTTCATGGCCAGATAACCTATTCTTGCTTCTATTTCTTATGTCCTATTTCTTATGTTCCAGGGCAAGAAGGAATAGGCAATAAATGCTGGTTCAGCCAGTGAAGTCCACAAGCCTTGCATAAATCAAGAAATATATACCATTGGTCTTCAGATAGTGAGAGAAAGAAAAACAGAGAATTGAATCTGCATCAAAATCACAGAGATTTACAACATCTATGGAGTGGAGATATTGGGGCACTTTAATTATCTAAATATTTATTGTGATATTTTTAAAGTAAAGGGCAAGGATGAAAAACTTTAGCGCTCAGGAGAACTTATTTAATTGGTATACTCTCAGTCCAACTATAAAGGGAAGCATTGTTGGATCTGGTGATGGGACATAAGCTGAGTTAAGGGGACCAAGTATCTGTGGCAAAACACTTGAGTAAGACTTATAAACGTATGATTTGGTTTACTGAAGTAATGCAGAAGAGTAAGAAACAATCTAACTTCGAACATCCAAATTTGAAGATAACTAATTTTGATGAGAAAGGATCTGAAAGGTTAATGTGCAATCAAAGGTTGAGAGCAAAAACTATCGCAGAACACTAAATGATTAAGGAGAAAATGGTTCAGGTACTGGGAATGTGCATTACAACAAGGGCAAAAGACAAGGAACCAAAACCTGGGCTCCTTGAAAAACCTGTAGGCAGATTCTACACTACTAAACCAAGAGTAGAGAGCACTGGTTAGATTTTACCACAGGTTAAAGAAGCCCAAGAGGGTGGACAGGAGGTGAAAGGCCTCAGGTGTTTTCACTGTAATGGAGTGGGACTCAGAAAATTACAGTGCCGGTGATTTCAGAAGGGCATTGGGAAAAGGTGTTTTCACTGCCAGAAGGTGGGACACATAAAACCTCGAGGTATTTGCTGCACTGTCAGATGAGGTGTCAAGAGATTATGAAGAGGTTAAACAGACTATTTTAATTGCTTATGAATTGGTACCAGAAGCATACAGACAGCAGTTCAGAAACACAAAGAAAGAACCAGATCAGACTTATGTTGAGCTTGAAAGAGTTAAGCATATTCATTTTGATCAATGGATAAGCGCTTTGAAAGTAAATAGGACACTTGAGGCTCTAAGAAAGATTATTCTGCTAGAGGAATTTAAAACTCACTTCCAGAGATGGTAAGAATTCATGTGGATGAACAGAAAATTCAGCAAGTGAGAAGGGCAGCAGAATTAGCAGATGAGTACATGTTGGTGCATAAGATAAGCTTCTGGCCAAAGTTTCGTCCTGTAAAGGATAGAAGTTAGGAGAAAGGCAGATTCTACACTACTAAACCAAGAGTAGAGAGCACTGGTTAGATTTTACCACAGGTTAAAGAAGCCCAAGAGGGTGGACAGGAGGTGAAAGGCCTCAGGTGTTTTCACTGTAATGGAGTGGGACTCAGAAAATTACAGTGCCGGTGATTTCAGAAGGGCATTGGGAAAAGGTGTTTTCACTGCCAGAAGGTGGGACACATAAAGACATAGTGCTGGTTGTTAAAAGAAGGTGCTGTGGAAAAAAAATGTGGTAGAAGAAGCAAAGCCAGTGGCATTAGTGAAGGTAGTAAAGGAGACCCCAAGAAGAGCCAAGGGGCTGCAGGAGAGTGCGCAGCCTAGACAGGAGCTGGGTATGGAGTTAGTATCTGATCTCTACAAGGAATTCACCTCTGTGGATAAAGTTTAGTCAGAAAGATAAGGGGGAGAAGGATAAGAAGTTATAATTTTGAGAGATACAGGATCTAACCAGGCGCTGATAGTAAAGGATGAGCGAGTATGCATTCTTTCTGATTTGTTATCTGAGAGTGTGGTAATTTGTGGGATAAATGGACAGAAATGTAGCGTTCCTCTGTGGAAGATTAGGTTGGAGTGCCAACCTAAGACTGGAGAAATTACAGTGAGAGTGATTGACGGAGTGTCAGTTCCAGGAATTCAGTTTGTTCTTGGGAATGATTTGGCAGGATCCAAGGTGGGAGTGACACCCCTTGTTGTGGAGAAGCCCAAGGAAGACCAAGAAACTGAGGAGTTAAAACAGAAATATCCTAGTATTTTCCCAGACTGTGTGGTAACCAGATCCCACGTTAATAAGTCACAGTACGATGCAAAAAGTAAAGAGAAAGATGAAGGAGGTTCTGTTAGTGGATACCCTGTTTGATGTAATGGTGCAAGAAGTGTTTAGTCCTGAAAGGCTAAGGGACTTGCAACAGCATGGCAAGACAATAAAAGATATATATGTGGATGCAAACTTTGAAAAGGAGGCAGAGAATATACCGCATGGTTATTATCTGAAAGATAGAATCCTAAGACAGAAATGGCTGGTTAGTGCAGAGGGAAAATGGGCTGAAGTGCATCAGATTGTGTTGCCGGTAGCATACAGACAGGAAGTGTTACGGGCAGCACATGAACTACCTATAGGAGGTCACCTAGGGATACAAAAGACTGCCAATTCCTGCATTTGAAGAACCTTTCACGTGTGTTATAATTAATTGTGTAGGTCCTTCCCGAGAACTAAAAGTGGGAACCAGTACTTGTTGACCATAATGGATGTGTCTACCAGATTTCTGGAAGCAATTCCATTATGGAATATCAAAGTAAAAAGGGTAGTGTAGGAGTTAGTAACTTTCTTCACATGGTATGGGTTACCTAGAGAGATTCAGTCAGACCAAAGGTCTAATTTGACTGCTAGGCTGTTTAAGGAGGCTATGGATAGCTTAGGTATACAGCACTTTAAATTCAATGTGTATCATCCTGAATCCCAGGGAGTGTTAGAAAGGTGGCACCTTGAAGTCCATGTTGAGAGCATACTGTCAGGATTACCTGAATGATTAGGATAAAGGTATCCCATTCGTATTTTTTGCCATTCGAGATGCCCCAAATGAACCGACTCAGTTCACTCCCTTCAAGTTAATATTCAGGCATGAAGTGAGAGGCCCTTTGAAATTAATTAAAGAAAAATTGGCAGGACCAAAGTCAGAGATCTCACACTTAGATTATATATCGGAGGTGTGGGAGAGATTAAACCAAGTAGGTGAGTTAGCTAAACAGTATCTAAGGAGGGAACAGTATAGAATGAAGCAGGTGGCAGATAAAAGTTCTGAGACTTGGACATTTTCCTAAGGGGATGAGGTGTTAGTACTGTTACCAGTAATAAGAGATCCTTCAAAGCCAGGTTTAGTGGTCCCTATCAAATTGAGATAAAGTTGAGTCAGGTGAACTATCTAGTAAAGATGACAGATAGATATTACACTAGAGAGAAAGAACTGGAGAAACAGGTGTTAGTTACTGCCCCGCAGAGTGAGGAATCAAATTCAGATGATGTGGATTTTGAGGTGCCTCAAAATAGATTAAAAAATGAAGACGTCCTTGAGGAATGGGATAGGTTAGTAAGCTATCTGTCTCAGGAACATAGAATGGAGTTGAAAGATTTGTTCCTGCAGTGCAAGGACATATGTAAGAAACAGTTGGGGAGGACTAATGCTTTTATACATGAAGTAGACGTAGGAAATGTTGTTCTGATAAAGCAACACCCCTATCGGCTTAATCCTTTCAAAGTCAGACAGGTCCAGAAGGAGGTGGAGGCCATGCTTGATGAAGACATCGTTGAACCAAGCCAGAGCGAGTGGAATTCACCGACCATCTTAGTTCCCAAACCAGACAGGACTCAACGATTCTGCGTGGATTATCGGAAGGTCAACGCCGTTACAAAATTGGTCTCATATCCAACTCTTAGATCGTAGGACTGTATCAAGAAAGTCGGACAAGCCAGTTACATCACCAAGTTGGACTTAATGCGTGGTTACAGGCAGGTACCTTCATCAGAGTTGGCGAAATAAATTTCTGCATTTGTAACCCCAAATGGGCTATATCAGTTTAAAGTGATGCCCTTTGGAATGAAGTATGCACCCGCCACATTTCAAAGACTCATGAACAGAGTTGTGGCTGGGTTAACAAACTGCAGTCTATTGGACAATGTAGTGATCACTTTAGTAGGTGATCTGGAAAGATCACATGGTATAGTTGGCAGAGCTCCTTGAATGACTATGAGAAGCAAAACTGGTGATAAACTTAAATAAAACAGAATTCGCAAAAGCAGAGGCAACATTCTTGGGACATAACATCGATCATGGAACGCAAAGACAAAGGCCATCAAGGAATTTCCACAACCAACCTCGAAGAAAGAGGTGTTTTGATTCTTCAGACTCAGCGGATTCTATCAGAAGTTTGTTCCAAACTTCAGCAGTGTAGTGGCACCATTTACGTTAGTTACTGCCCCGCAGAGTGAGGAATCAAATTCAGATGATGTGGATTTTGAGGTGCCTCAAAATAGATTAAAAAATGAAGACGTCCTTGAGGAATGGGATAGGTTAGTAAGCTATCTGTCTCAGGAACATAGAATGGAGTTGAAAGATTTGTTCCTGCAGTGCAAGGACATATGTAAGAAACAGTTGGGGAGGACTAATGCTTTTATACATGAAGTAGACGTAGGAAATGTTGTTCTGATAAAGCAACACCCCTATCGGCTTAATCCTTTCAAAGTCAGACAGGTCCAGAAGGAGGTGGAGGCCATGCTTGATGAAGACATCGTTGAACCAAGCCAGAGCGAGTGGAATTCACCGACCATCTTAGTTCCCAAACCAGACAGGACTCAACGATTCTGCGTGGATTATCGGAAGGTCAACGCCGTTACAAAATTGGTCTCATATCCAACTCTTAGATCGTAGGACTGTATCAAGAAAGTCGGACAAGCCAGTTACATCACCAAGTTGGACTTAATGCGTGGTTACAGGCAGGTACCTTCATCAGAGTTGGCGAAATAAATTTCTGCATTTGTAACCCCAAATGGGCTATATCAGTTTAAAGTGATGCCCTTTGGAATGAAGAATGCACCCGCCACATTTCAAAGACTCATGATCAGAGTTGTGGCTGGGTTAACAAACTGCAGTCTATTGGACAATGTAGTGATCACTTTAGTAGGTGATCTGGAAAGATCACATGGTATAGTTGGCAGAGCTCCTTGAATGACTATGAGAAGCAAAACTGGTGATAAACTTAAATAAAACAGAATTCGCAAAAGCAGAGGCAACGTTCTTGGGACATAACATCGATCATGGAACGCAAAGACAAAGGCCATCAAGGAATTTCCACAACCAACCTCGAAGAAAGAGGTGTTTTGATTCTTCAGACTCAGCGGATTCTATCAGAAGTTTGTTCCAAACTTCAGCAGTGTAGTGGCACCATTTACTGATTTGCTGAGGAAGAACACAAAGTTTCGGTGTTCAGAACAATGCCAGGAGGCATTCGATCGTTTGAAATTAATATTAACCACCAAACCAGTTTTAGCTACACCTTTTAAAACCTTTTGTCAAAACCTTTTAAAGTAACCATCGATGCTAGTGACATTGGAGTTGGAGCTGTACTCTTACAGGAAGATGAGGATGGATTGAACTGTCAGTTCATTACTTTTTGAAGAAAGAATGCTTCACATTCACCAAAGGAAACTCCACAATCGAAAAGGAACTATTGAGTTTGGTACTGGCTTTGCAACATTTTAATGTGACTTAGATTAGATTACTTACAGTGTGGAAACAGGCCCTTCCGCCCTACAAGTCCACACTGACCCTCCGAAGAGCAACCCGCCCAGTCCCATTCCCCTACATTTACACCTTTACCTAACACTATGGGCAATTTAGCATGGCCAATTCACCTAACCTGCACATTTTTGGACTGTGGGAGGAAACCGGAGCACCCGGAGAAAACCCACGCAGAGAGAATATGCAAACTCCACACAGACAGTTGCCTGAGGTGGGAATTGAATCCAGGTCTTTGGTGCTGTGAGACAGCCGTGCTAACCATTGTGCCACCATACCGCCCACATGTATCGGAGATAGTCCACAATACACTTACATTCTTAGAATGCTTTAAAGACAAAAATATCAGATAATTTCATTGGAGTCTTATGTTACAGATTTTTAATTTAAAAATCATACATGTTGCAGGTCAGAAGAATGTAATCACAGATGCATTATTGTGCATTTAACTGATAGAGTTTAGATGAGATTTGTCTTTATTTAATGTTTTGTATATATATAATATAGAAATAAATTAGGGTGAACTTATATTAAAGTCATCTGTATGTTAGGGTAATGTGGTTAAAAAGTAAAGAAAAACATTAAGCATCTTTTCATTTTGATGGTTCATTTTTTCTTAAGGAGGGAGGTGTTATAAAGGGTGAGTGAACTATACCTTTTAAGAGAGTTAAGAGCTAACAGTGACAGCACCAAGTGTTCTCAATAAGACACAACATAACATGTGTTCCAGCTATGGGAGCAGCTGGTTGCCTGGAAACAACAAAAAACAAGTGCTTCAAATAAGACCCATGATTAAATCATGCTACATGCTCATAAGCATCATGTTAACACCTCAGAACATTTGTTTAGAAGCATAGAAACATCGAGAATAGGAACAGGAGTATGATAATTGGCCCTTTGAGTCTGCTCCACCATTCAAAATGGTCATGATTGATCAGTCAACTCTGTTCCCTGTTTCCCACTTTCTCTCTATAGCTATATTCCCTTTAGCTTTAATGACGTTATCTGATACCTTCTTGAAAATATTCAGTGTTTTGGCCTCAGTTGTGTTATGTTGCAGAGAAATCTACAGGTTCACCACTTAGGGTGAAGAAATTTCTCCTCATCTGAGTTCTAAATGGCTTATCCTGTGTACTTAAAGCATGACCTCTGGTTCTGAACTCCCTGGTCACCAGGAGCATCCTTCCTGTGTTTACCCTGTCTGGTCCAGTCAGAATTTTATAGGTTTTTTTGAGATCCCCATTCATTTTTCTAGTTAGCTTCCTGACTGTTTTCCTTTGTCGATCCTTATGCTCCTACGTAGTGCTCCTTCATCAGCTGGAATGTTGCATGTGTGGCATCAGTCTGGGCTGGTTGGCTGATAGACAACAGTAAAGGCCCTTCTATAGGGCCTGAGAAGATGTAAGTTGCAAACGTGAATGCAGGCTACATGTCATGCTCTGTGGTGTCACTGTCACTCCTCCCAGGCAATAGGTCAACAAACCTAGCAAGGTTTTCAAGAAAACAATGCTGGACTACTGTGAGAGTCTGCTGTACCTTTGAACATTGATGCCTGCTGTTATAATAGCAGCAAACTGAATGATAGTGGCAACCAATCTAGCTTTGGATGTGAACAGTTTGAGTGCAAGGTCAGCTTACATGGTTGTCTGAGCTTTGTGTGTGGCCATGCATTTTGAAAGGAAGAATAGAGGCAGGGAATATTTTCTAAGTGGGGAGGAAATTCAGAAATCTGAAGTGCAAGGGGATTTGGGAGTTCTCGTCCAGAAATTCTCTTAAGGTAAACTTGCAGGTTGGGTGAGTAGCTAGGAAGGCAAATACAATGTTGTCATTTACCTCGAGAGGACTAGAAGATAAAAACAGGGATGTACCTCTGAGGCTTTTTAAGGCTCTGGTCAGACCACATTTAGAATTTTATGAGCAATTTTAGGCCCTATACTTCAGGAAAGATGTACTGGCCCTGGAGCAGATCCAAAGGATGTTTACAAGAATCATTCCAGGAATGAAAGGCTTAACAATTGAAGAACTTTTGAGTGCTCTGGGACTATATTTGATGGAGTTTAGAAGGTTGAAAGGGTGATCTGATTGAAACTTTCAGAATACTAAATTGCCAGGACAGAGTGGATGTCAGGAAGATGTTTCCATTGGTAGGAGAGGTGGGGACCGAAGGGCACAGCCTTCGAGTAAAGGGAGGACCTTTTAGAACAGAGGAAAGGAGAAACTTCTTCAGCCAGAGGGTGGTGAATTTGTGGAATTCATTGCCACAAAAGGCTGTGGAGGCCAGGTCATTGAGAATATTTAAAATAGAGATAGATCATTTCTTGATTGCTAAAGAGATCCAAAGTTAAGGAGAGAAAATGGGAAAAACTCATCAGCCATTATTGAATGGCAGTTCAGACTTGATGGGCCAAATGGCCTAATTCCTGTTCCTATGTCTTTCAATGTAACATCCAAAAATTAATTAGCTTCTATTTGTGATGTAGCGGAGCTGAGACATTGAACATTACAAGCTGCAGCACAGTAGGACCCATAGCTTCGCTGACAGAATTTTAACCACCACTTCCACACAGGCAAGAATGGTCTCAAGTTCCTCACATAAAACAAGCATAAACCTCTATTCCAAGTTGACACTGGACTCCTCAAAGTTTCTTGACTGACCCCTGACTTTCTGATGGGTCTGGTAATGGTACCAAATATTTCAATCCACTAATGTATCAGTCTTCTTTTGTTGACCATCTCACTGGTGTTCTCATGTGAATCCTCTACATTGGAGAGGTGGAAGTGGGTACAACAGATGCTGGAGATTAGAGTCAAGATTAGAGTGGTGCTGGAAAAGCATAGCTGGTCAGGCAGCATCCGAGGAGTAGGAAAATCAACATTTCGGGCAAAATGCATGATAAAGGGCTTTTGCCTGAAACGTCGATTTTCCTGCTCCTTGGATGCTGCCTGACCTGCAGTGCTTTTCCAGCACCTCTACATTGGATCTCGACTACCCTTGTTCACTGCCCTCGCTGCAGCTCATTTGTCCCCAGTGCTTCCCCATGTTTAGATTCAATCGCTATGTTCTCCTCCAAAATTCATTCAATGCCAATATTTGAGCTGTTGGCTAAGAGTGTCAGAGCAAATTTTTGTCATTGTCTTCCTGCTTGTCTACGTGTTTATCCTCACATGGTCCACAGCCTACTATGTGAAGTAAAGGGTTAACTATACCTTTGACCTGAGAATAACTACCGAGAATGTGTACAAGGTACCATGTCATAGTGATGCAGATTACATGGAAATAGAACCCGAGTCTGAAGCTTTCCAGAAGATATTCTCTGTTACCTTTCCTTCTGTATAGTTATGTTCAGCACAGACTATTTCTAAGTTTTTTGACAAGAATGTCGACCAAGGGACTGTTACACATTGCAATGACAAAAAAAACTTCTGGGGTGAATTTTCATTTGAGTTTCCCGAACCATCCATTTGGGTAGAAGAGTTAAATAAATCCCAGAACAATGAGAGAAAAGGTAATTAATAAATTGTAATGTAAACTACTATCTTAAAAACAATTCTGAACTCAACCAAAGTTGTTACTTATTTATTTGTTACCTGTTCCAAGAATTCTTATTTTCTAATGAAAATGAATGATTTTGAAGTACTAAGAATGTACTTTTTAGATACAATGCACAATACATTCTTCTATTCTTTTATATCATGTGGTAAGTGCTGCACTTTTACCAGGGCCAACATGCCATTTTGGAAAGTTGCCACTTATCTGTAAAATGTGTTCCCAGATTCATAGCTTCATAGAATTCTGGCTGTAGCAACAGCAGGCATATGAAGTCAATGCTGGTGCTTCTACATCACCTCCTTCTCTCCCTGCAGACAAAGAAAGTGAATAACTCATGCCAGGGAGTAATGGTTTCAACATGTACCATGTTCGTAATTGAACTGACTTAAAGTTAATATCTTGATGTACTTACTAAAGTTCAGCTTTTGCAACTGCAATGTTTACAGCCTCAGGTTAGAATATAAAACAATCTTTTTTGTTTGGGTACAAGATTATCTTTGTGACTTAGACTCAATGGACCTGTAATCAGGCGTTTTGGCACACAGCTAATGCCAGAAAAAATTATTAACCATGCCCAGTTCCGGTATGACGTGCGGCACTGGAGGCCCACTTGTATTCTGGACTGCTTCAAGTTTAATGCTCCAAATCCCATAACATCTGCTCGAACCACTGAAAAGGACACATCTGCGATAAGTCCTGCAGTGAAAAACAAACATTTCGCATCCATGAAACATGCATAAGTTGTCCCTTTTTTTTAAAACTTCTTCTCAACTTGACAAAACAATGAAACCATTGAAGATAACCTGAAGAATATGAAACTAACTTGCCGCACTATATTGATGATATGCAAATAGAAATAAGACACAAACCTTGCATTGGTGTTCAAATGCATCATTGTTTACATTTTGAGGGTAAAATGATGCTAGAATGGTAATAGGAATATAGAACATAGGCCACTTGGCCCTTTGAGTTGGTTCCCCATTGAAAATGGGTGATACTTTCCTGTCTGTTCCCGCAACCCTTGACTCTCTTGCTATCAAAACGTTATCCAGCTCACCCTAAAAAACATTCAAAAGCCCAGTCTTCATTGCTTTTGGGGAAGAGAAATTCACATACTAGCAATTGTCAGGGAGGGGTGTGGTATTGGGAATTGTGAGAGGAATAAGGGAATGTTGTTGAGCCAGACAGGGGAGTTGTTGAATGGAGGCAAATAGCTTTGTCTACAATAGTCTTGAAGACTCTGATAAGGTTTCAGAGCTAAGGGTCACAAGTGAGCATGTAATGGAGCTTCAGTGCAGATCGGGGACTGTCCCACCATTGACAGTAATGCACATTATAGATTCTCCTCCTTTCCAGAAATGTCCAAGGATGTCCCTAATTGATTCGTTGGAGTATAGAATTAAATGGTCAGTCAGGTGGCTAAAAGAATGACTGATGAATGGACTGAGAAGTTGTTCCATTCAGAAATCGTTTGGCCAGAAAGTTCACATTCTATCCAGAATCTTGATTCACTATTACTACATGAGAGCTTATAGCTCAAATGATCAGCCCATGACCCCAATGGGGGTCACAACCTACAGTCTGGAAACCCATGAATGATATCCTGGAGGACTGGGCTTGTATCTCAATTCCATCCAACCACAATTTTAGCTTTCTCATACTGAGTTGCAATTTTGCAAGCATTACAGGTATAGATTTTTCTTTTAGTAACAGTGTAAAGTGGGAAATAGTGAATAGTTAATCTGTTTTACAATATTTCTAATTGAAGTTCAACTGCAGTCAAAATGGGAATAAAGTACAACTGGGTTAGTGTTAGTGTAGTCACATGGGTGGGAATCCTGCTCCACAGCACTGGCAGTAGGAGGGTTTTTTTTATACTCATTTGTGGAATGTGGGCACTTCAGCAAAGGCCCAGTATCAGTAATGGAGGCCAATAACTTCATCAAACCCACCTATTTCACTAATATCCTTAACAAAGGATTTCTGCTGTATTTATGTATGCATCTTCATATCGCCAATTATGTAGCTGTCCTCTTCAATGAGCTAGCAAGCCATTGATTATTCAAAGTGCTACAAAAATTATAATAAGCATATTATAAGGGATAGACTACCTGCCACCAACTTGAGGACTGGATTTGGATAAGACAAAATGCATCCAACTGACTTGATCCTGGAGAATCTACCTCACTAAGTTGTTAGTGAAATGGGAAAGCTGCCCCTTTATTTTGATGTGTTTAGTCCTTTCTTCCTGAAAGTCTTCATTTTTTGGTCTTAACTGTTTCTTTTAGCAGAAAATTTCACAGGCTCACCAGTCTCTGGGTGAAGAAATTTAGCCTCAAATCTATCCAAAATGGTCTACCCCATATCCTTAGATTGTGACCCCTGATTCTGCCTCCCTAGTCATTGAGAACATCTGGCCTGCACTTACCTTGTCTCGTCCTGTTAGAATTTTATAGACTTGTATGAGAATTCTAATAGAATTCTTCTAAACTCCATTGAATATTGTCCTAACTGATCCAATATCACCCTTTTTGTCTGTCCTGATGTCCCAGGAATCAGTCTGCACCTTCTTTGCACTCCCTTAATAGCCAGAATATTCTCTCTCAGAAAAGGAGACCAAAACTGTACACAATATTCCAGTTGTCACCTCACCAAGGCCTTGTATAGTTGTATCCCTTCTCCTATGCTCGAATCTTCTGTCTAGGAACATGCCATTTCCCTACTTCACTGCCTGCTGTATCTGCATGCTTACTTGCAGTGAGTGGTACATAAGGACTCAGAGATCTCATTGTACCATTTCCTTCCCCAAAGTGTCCCAAGGACTAACTAAGCAATAATAACCTGATATTGTCCTACACAGAGAATTATACATTTCAATCAACAACTCATATTCCTTAATCATCTTCATTTCTACATATCCTGTTCCATGGACAGGCCAGTAATGTACAGCTAGAATCATAGAATCTCTGCAGTACAAGAAGAGACTATTCAGCCCATCAGGTCTGCACCAACCGGCTGAAGAGCATTACACCCAGAACCAGCTCATGATCCTCACATTTTCCATGGCTAATCCACCTATCTGCACATCCTGCATACTACAAACAACTTAGTATGGCCGATCCACCTAACTTACACATCTTTGAACTATGGGAGGAAACTGGAGCATGCAGCAAAAATCCACGCAGACATGGGGAGAATGTGCAAACTCCATACAGACAGTTTACTAAGGCCGGAATCGAACCCAGGTCCCAGTGCTGTGAGGCAGCAGTGCTAACCACTGAACTGCCCAAAAAAAAGTAACAAAAGGTTGGTTTTGGGGACGACTTTCAATTAATAGCAGTGAGACAGCTGCTCTGCTACTTATAAAACCTTGAGCTGAAATCGGGTCATTTATGCACAATTTAGCACCAGATTCCCCACAAACATGTTGTGTGTTTACAGGAGAGAGACAACTTCTGCACTGCCACACTCCTGCCCTGAATCAAATGGCACACACGAGCGCACCCGGTTATCTAAGGCCAACCAGCAGTCCACAGTGCCAGGGTATCATTACCTTTAGCTAGGATTCTGACTTAGAAGCATTCAGTCACAACCCACAATCCCACAACTCATATCACTGGCTCCTTAGCCACGCACAACACCAAATGTCTGAACCTACAGGTCCATGCGGACTGAGCAGCATTATTATTGCAACAACACATCATCAGTAGGATAAAACTAACTTGTCTCAGGATAATTTGGAAGGGAGTGATCTCAGGACTCCTAAAAATTAATGTTATCCCCCACAAAATATCCAGCTTTTCAAGTCAAACTCTTTCAATGAAAGCTCTTACTGATAAGGTCAACTTAGTCATTGTCAAGAGAGACATTGCTCCATCATCTTCGGTCTTCAAACATAGGTATGCTATCTCACCCGATCTACAACAGCAAAGGAGTGCATTGGTAGTTAGAATGCTAAAATCAACTTATTTCTGACGCCCATTCCTAGTGATGCCCTAGTTGGTCAACTTTACAAAGGATAGATTCAACTCTGATAGATTTTCTGAAGTTACTGCACTGATATGTGTGATATTCTACTTTGTTGCAGATAATGTTCTATAGCAGAGATATAGGCATTACAGCAAATATTTGAGGATTATGTGAATTGTTTCCTGTTTTCAAGATATGGCAGCTATTAATGAGATACTTTCAAAAGAACCTGTTCAGGGATGTTATTACACACGTCTGGAGCAGGTGGGACTTGAAACTGGCCTCTTGACTCACTGATAAATGAGATGGTGTACTGTGTCAATGACTATTTCAGTTGGGTGATTCAGTTCAAGTTTGTCACACCACGAGCCGTTCAGTTCCCCATGATAGAAGAAAGCAGAAATGCATAACAGCAGTGATAGAAGATTTACTAGTGAGGAGAACAGGCTGGTGTTTTTGTTGCCATAGATGTGACTCCAGGATGGTGTATTGCTCTCCTGGTACCAGGGTCAAGGATGTTACAGAGTTGGTGCAGTACATTCTCGTGGAGAGTGTGAACAGCTAGTGGTCGTGTTCCACATTGGCACTAATGACTTAAGTAGGAGGGGAATGAAGACCTGCAATCAGAATTTAGGAAGCTAGGAAGACAAAACTAGCAAGCAGGACCTCAAATGTATTCATCTCTGGATTATTCTCCGGATGTGCAACAGGAAGAGAAAGATGGCTGAAAAGATGGCAAAAGAGGGTGGGCTTTAGAATCCTGAAATTCATGGTGATTCTTCCCAATCAACCTCTACCTTTTTCCATGTGGCCATTAATTATATCATTTTGGGTTGAGTGACCCTTCCTCAGAATGGGTCAATGGATATGTTTTTCAGGCTGGAGGAAAGTTTGTAGTGGTGTTGCCCAGGGATTGGGATTGGAACCCTTGCTCTTCCTGATATATGGTCACAATGTAGAACTTAGCACATGAGGGACAGTTTCATTGGTTTTGGATGAAACAAAACCTGGAAGCATTGTAAACTGCAAAGAGGACAATGTAGAACTCCAAAAGTCATCAGCAAGTTGGTGAAGTAGATGGGTAGTTGGAGGCGAACTTCAATGCAAAGTGTGAAGTGATGCATTTTCATAGAATCCTGACAGTATGGGAGCAAGCCATTCAGCCTGTTAAGTCCACACTAACCGTCCAAAGAGCATCTCCACCCCCCTCCCCGTATCCATGTAGCCTTGCTTTTCCCATGGCTAATTCACCTAGCCCGCACATTCCTGGACACCACAGGCAATTTAGTATAGCTAATGCACCTAATCTGCACATCTTTGGACTGTGGGAAGAAATCAGAGCTTCTGGAGGAAACCTATGCAGACGCAGGGAGAATGTCCAAACTCCACGCAGACAATCATCTGAGGGTGGAATTGAACCCAGGTCCTTGGTGCTGTGAGGCAGTAGTGCTAACCATTGAGTCATCATGCTGCCCATTTCTGTAGGAAGAACATTGTGGGATATAAGTAAAGCAGTGTTGCTTCTGCAGCTATAATTGCTTCTGCAAGGTGATGAACTAACTTACACAATTGCATAATTGTTTCAGCAAAGAGCTGAGTTAGCTAAACTTGCATGCAAAGATGAAACTATATGAAGGGAGTCAGTTAAGATTAGGATGAACAACAATGGATTATGATAGGACAAGTAGATAAGGAGGATAGTAGGAAGAAAAGGACACTGAGCCATGCCAGCTCAGCAGATTGCCTTCACGTAGGCACCAGAACGAGCCAAGTTAGTTATAAATAAGGGATAAAACACACAAGAGTAAGGGGCACCAAACTTAGAGTAGAGGGAGAAGTAACAAGGGCAGACTGCAGCTAGGCAGGGGCGGAATACAGTAAGGAATAGTGATAGGATTGACACATAATATGCGAGGCCAATGAAGTAAACAGGGAAGTACCGAGAGAGACTCAGTTAAACTATATAAATTGTGAAGTAATTTTTGGATTGGTGTGCCTATTTGTTAGCCACCCGTCTTGCAAGAATGTTTCAAAAAAATTCGCTGCTTCAGATTTTTACTTGGACTGAAATTTATTGATATGTGAGCTTTGTTCCTCACAATTGGGGGCTCGTCCGCAATGTCCATCATCACCTGCACGGTAGGCACCATCGACAGCTGGGAAGACATGTCCCGTTCCTTTTAGAACGGTCCTGTGTTCCTCGGCAGTGGGCACCCCCTTCTGGTTGACTGATCGAGATCCAATGAGAATCTATCTGAACCAGGCGAAAGGGTTGTGAAGTGAGAAATGTAAGTAGGCACAGGGAGACGTCAAGCCAGGCAATTCCGTGCATGGACCAAGGTAAGAAAATTGACTTTTAAGTACTGCCTTGGTGGCTGGGATTGAGTTCTAGTAGTGAACAGGGGAGTGACAAAGGAACTCAATATGGGTTGTGCTGGGAGTAAAGAAAGAGCCTCCAGGGAAAAAGGAGATGGAAATGGAGGCGGGGTCTTACCTCCAGAAAGTCCATCGGGGAGGATGTTGAGGAATTGGAAACATAATACTTGTTAAGAGATTCTATGAGAAAGCATTCCGGGATGGACCTGGAAGGGCTAGTAGCTGAAGGGCTACTGAGGGTACACTTCGTAACTAAATCATGACCAGCCATCCAGAAACATTCAAAAGATAGAGGGGTGGGGTGAGAAGCCTCGAGAGGAGTTGTTGCGGAAAGCTCAGAAAGTGTTTGTGAGATGTGGTGTGTGTGTGTGTGTGTGAGAGAGAAAAGAGCTGCACAGTCAATAGAAAGTTTAACCCTTTGTGATTCGGTTTGAATGCACATTTGTTTGTTGGTGATTGAACACTTGTGCTTTGTTTCCTGGAGCTTGAGATCCGGAACTGTTTTGAATCTGATTTCTATTATGAAAATTTAACATGATTTCTTTTAAGGTTAAGGATTTTGCAGTGATTATGAAATAAAATGTTAACTCCTGTTCTTTTTACAGGTCATGGCTGCCTTACTATCAGTTTCTAACTAATCTTTTTTATCCTTACATAAAAGCCAATCTTATTCGATTTCAAATCAGCTTAATACGGAGGAAAACAACATTATAACCTTTTTTTGTGTTTCAGACTCATTTGTTTCCACTTAATTTTAAGATTGATGTGTTTCATTGGTGATTATGATGTGCCAGCTGTAGCTTTATTCAGAAAGTCCCCTCCCTCAATGACAGTTGAACATTAGATTGTAATAAATCATAAAAAAAAATCCTATGGTAATATCTGTGACCTTGGATTTGGCCGTTATTCATGCATTAGAAGTTTTTTTTAAACTTGAATAGACAAATCCTTTTAAGGCAGCTCCGGTTATTTCATGACCTATAGCATCGTAATTGAGCAATGACTGGTCAGGACTACTTAAGAAAACTAATTTTGAATTTAAATTAAGGGACTAAAACCGGGTAATTATAGTGGCTTGGTACCACTCCACTCAGTGCTCTCTCCAAAATTCAAGCTGAATTCTATCCATATCATTAGGTGTCCCTAACTGACTTAAGCAGGCACTGCTGTCACCCAGCATTCCAACCTTTGGGACATAGGGACAGCCAAACATATCGAGGAATAGGGTGGTATATCAATCTTTATTTCTTTTGTAGACAAGTGAATGAGATAAATCACCTATTTATTTATTCTCCTCTTGCAATTTTTGATTAGATGGAAATTCAAATCCTAAAATTAGCTTTCAGATTATGACAAGTAAGATTCCAAAATGTATAGTTAGGAACAGGCTTTAAAGTTAGACAAGCATAAATTGATAAATTGGTTAAATGAGGTTAAAATGAAAATAAAGGCAATTTAGCATGGCCAATTCACCTGACCTGCACATCTTTGGACTGTGGGAGGAAACCGGAGCACCCGGAGGAAACCCACACAGACACAGGGAGAACGTGCAAACTCCACACAGTCAGTCGCCTGAGGTGGGAATTGAACCCAGGTCTCAGGCGCTGTGAGGCAGCAGTGCTAACCACTGTGCCACCGTGCCACCCACAAAGGGGCCAGTGGAATTTCCGGTTGAGAGAGAAGTCTGGACAACTGAATCGACAAAAGAACCACTTAAACTCAAGCTAAAAAGACTTTAAATAACTGATTATACAGTGGCAGTGCAGGCACAGGATAGTTTTTGTCATATTGTATGCTAAGTCTCTCGGTGCTTCAGTACCATTGTAGAATGGGGGGGATGTTTAGGTACACGATATTAGCTCTTCTAGTCCTAGGATTCTGTCAGGCCCTGGTGTGGTCATCTTACTTAGTGATAACGGTTCCAGAAAGTACAAATCCACAAGTCATAGAAACAGATGCCTGCAGCCTAGTGGATTACGGAGATGTAAGAAGTCAGGCCATACAGTAACTCAAAGTTAAATTCTATGAAAAAGGCCCCGAAGGCGGGGCATGGGTGTAGGGTTGACGGGAAGAAAGTGTCTCGGAGAGAGGAGTGTAAGGGATATCTTTGGGATAGAGGATGTAAAGAATGGCAGAGACAGGAAGACTGTGAAGGTGATCTCTTGATTAATCCACTCGTTGTAGTACACCAGCCAGCTCTTGACTGTCCTGGTAAAAAGTGTAACCCTATATATTTAACAATAAAGAAAACCTCATGGCATGAAGCGGTTTTGGGGGGAAGGAACCTATCAGGTCCAATTAAACAAAACATTTGGGATAGAGATGAAAGCAGATGGGAGGATTTGGGATGTTATTTCAATATACAGGTAAAAGACGGAACCCGAGTAGAAGAAATGAATGGTAAAGCCCCTTACTCTGACCCTGAGGTGATAAAAATTGTAGAGGTAAAAGACTTAAAACAGACCATTGAAGTAGAAACAGGATATGGGGATACAAATGCCTGGGTTGAATGGGTAAAGTACACTGTGAAAGTCTGAATAAAAGCAATTGTTATGCATGTGCCTCTGGGAGACCAATGGCCCAAGTAGTCCCCTATCCACTCGGGTGGAAGCGAGGCAGGAGGCGCATGACATGCATGATAGCCCTGCATCAGGATGAGACCGCATGGAGTAATAAAAATTGTAAGCCCCTTTTATTAATGCTCCTTCCCTTAAAGAAGGAAGATTTAAAAATGCCCCCCACGTTTTCTGCCTTGGTCGGAAATCACACTGTGTGTAAACAGACGAGGAACAAATTGGTCCAGATACTTGGGGGAGCTGAAATCATGTACCGAAATTGAGTATGTGACAGAAACGGACAAGGGAGGGAACTACTCAACATTAAGGATTCCCCGAGCGGATCTGTGGTGGTACTGTGGAGGGAAAAAATTGAGACCCACCCTACCTCCAGGTTGGAGGGGCATGCGTGCGATTGTGTAATTGGCAATCCCGTTCACCCTGGCATTTGAAAAGAAAAAGATAGTAAAGAAAGGGGGACGGAGAAAGAGATCACTATTGGATACTTCATTTGATGATCGGATATATCTAGACTCTATCGGAATTCCAAGAAGGGTACCCGATGAGTTCAAGGTTTGTAACCAGATCACAGCAGGTTTTGAATCGGCTCTCTTCTGGTGGGTAACAGTCAATAAAAATGTGGATTGGATAAATTATATTTTCTCATTAATTAACTAGAGACACAATTAAAGGCATAGCCGAACAACTTGATGCAACCAGCAGAATGGCACGGGAGAATAGAATGGCCCTAGACATGATCCTAGCAGAAAAAGGGTGTGTGTGTGTGTGTGTGATGTTAGAAAGGAGCTGTTGTACCTTTATTCCAAGTAGCACAGCCACAGATGAGTCTATTACTCGGGCCCTGCAAGGCCTAACAACTCTGGCGGAAGAACTAGCCGAAAACTCAGGAGTCAACTCATCACTCACCGGGTGGCTAGACTTGTGGTTTGGAAAGTGGAAGGGTGTGGTGGTTTCAGTCCTTACCTCTTTGATCATAGTGGCAGGAGTACTGACCACAATAGGATGCTGTATCATACCTTGAGCATGAGGGTAACCCAAAGGCTGATTGAAACAGCTTTGGCCTCACGAATGCCCCTAAAGAGCAATCAGGGAGAAGGGCTCTACCTGTTGAACAATGAGGAAGTAAGTGACCTCGGGGAGGTTTCAAAAATAAATGAAATCTCGGGGATGATGCTCGCTAACTTGGAGGCGACATATAAGGAAAATGCAGAAGACAACAAATGTTAATTAAAGAAAAGGGGGAAATTGTGGGATGTAAGTAAAGCAATGTTGCTTCTGCAGCTATAATTGCTTCTGCAAGGTGACGAACTAACTTACACAATTGCATAATTGTTTCAGCAAAGAGCTGAGTTAGCTAAACTTGCATGCAAAGATGAAACTATATGAAGGGAGTCAGTTAAGATTAGGACGAGCAACAATGGATTATGTTAGGACAAGTAGATAAGGAGGATAGTAGGAAGAAAAGGACACTGAGCCATGCCAGCTCAGCAGATTGCCTCCACGTAGGCACCAGAACGAGCCAAGTTAGTTACAAATAAGGGATAAAACAAACAAGAGTAAGGGGCATCAGGCTTAGAGTAGTGGGAGAAGTAAACAAGGGCAGAGCGCAGCTAGGCAGGGGCGGAAAACAGTAAGGAATAGTGATAGGATTGACGTGTAATATGCTAGGCCAATGAAATAAATGGGGAAGTACCGAGAGAGACTCAGTTAATCTGTATAAATTGTGAAGTAATTTTTGGATTGGTGTGCCTATTTGTTAGTCACCCATCTTGCAAGAACGTTTCAATAAAATTTGCTGTTTCAGAATTTGACTCGGAATGAAATTTATTGATACCTGAGCTTTGTTCCTCACAAACATAGAGAGACAATATAAAATCAGAGGTACAATTCTGAAGGGATGCAAAAGCAGAGGGATGTGGTTGTATGCATGTACAGATCATTGAAGTTGTCAGGACATGTGAGGGAGCAGTAAGTAAAGCATACAGTTTCCTGGATTTCATTAATAGTGACTAGAATACAAGAGCAAAGAAGTGGAATTGAACTTATACAAGATACTTGTTACAACCTCACATGGAGTATTGAATACAGTTCTATGTGCCGTGTTATTTTATGGATGTATATGCATTGGAGGGAGTGTAGAAGAGATTTATGAGAGTGGTTTTATGATAGGAATTTTAGCTATCAAAATAAGTTGGAGAGAATGGGACCATAGTCAGTTCTACTATAACGCGGTAGTTCCATTCTTGTGCAATACCATGTTATAAGAAAATCATGTAATAGCAGCATCATTTAAACAAATGGGGCCAGAATCACATTATAACCAATAACGCTTTAAAACTTTGTGCTTTAGAAAGAGTGTTCCCAATTCGTCAATCGTGTTATAGAGAATTTGTGTTATCAAAACATGCATTATAGCAGAACTGGTAGCAGTTTTCCAAATGAGGTGGTCGGATAGAGTGGATTGGAAGAAACTGTTTGCACGTCTAATAAGATCAAGGATGATAAGATAGATTTAAAATGATTTTCAGAAGAAGCAAGGGTGATTTGATGTGAGAAAACAAAAATTCACACGATGAGTGGCTAGGATCTGGAGTGTACTGCCTGGAGGTGTGTTGGAGTAGGTAAAACTGAAGCATTCAGAAGGTCATTAGATGATTATTTAAATAGAAACAATGTGCAGAATCGTGGGGAAATGGAAGGAGATTGGCATTGAATTACAATGCTCATTTAGAGTCATGCAGGCATGATGGGCTGAAGAGTCTCCCTCTCTGTCATAATGCTTCTGTGTTCTTATCTGTGAATTGATTTACCAAATTCTTTCTGGCAACAAAGCACTTTTAAATGAGCTCAAGATAAATTTGAAGGGAGGGAGGAAAGAAGAAAGGAAGGAAGGAAGGAAGGAAGGGAGGGAGAGAGGATTGAAGGACAGGAGGAAGGAAAGGAGATAGAGAAAGAAGGAAATAAGGATGAGTTCAAAATAGTGCTCTTGCAGGAAGAGGATGTCGGATGATATATTTGGAAATTCAATGGAATAAGTTAAGAAAGCTTAATATCAACACACTGCCAATAACAAGGACAAGACAGCATTTTGCATTCTTTTGTATAAGTTTGCAAGCAACCAATCACAATAAGCTACTTCTCTAAGGGTGTGACATGCTTTACAAGGTAGAACTGATGGTGTCACAGTGTAGAGGACATCATGATAGAGTATTGGCTGCAAATTATAAGGGTGGGAACCTACTACTTGAATAGCTGCACAGATTCACAGAATTGGTCATTTAGATTTAATATAAATTGCCAATTTAAGCAACTGACAACAATAGCCCACACATTTTGGGAAATACAACAGCTCAGTAATATTGAGTAATTGTTTAAGGAGATTGATTTGGATCTGATGATTATTCTACAAGTCATTTGCTCAACTCATGCATGGCAGTATTTTGGTTGATTATTCAGATGATTCCTAAACTAGCTTGGGCAGAAGTGTTGTGTACTGGTAGCATGAACAGTGCTGTCATTGTGCTAGAAATACAGAACAGGGGGGGTCTGCAACAGATGGTAAGACTGTGCGACTAGCTTGATGCAGACACAAAGTCTGCTCTCAGTCAGCACATAGTAAGCACCATGACATACAGGTATGTTTGGATCTGGAAAGTCTGGCAGCAGGAATCTGGTCCCTGCTGGTCACACATGCCTTCTTGCATCTTATGCTACTTCATACATATAGTTGAGTGACTTTCAAAGCAACCCCATTATCTTAATTTTTAAATCATCCTGCTAAATAGGTTGAAGCTTAAGTGGCTTGTTGTTCACTGATTTGGATCAAACATTCACACTCTAAAAGCTCATTCACATGGCTGGACTTTTTGCAGTTTTGCTTGATTTATGAACTAATTTAAACACTTCTATTACAGTGGATGATTTGGTACTTCTGTAGAAGTAATAGAGTCACAGAGATGTAAGCACGGAAACAGACCCTTCAGTCCAACTTGTCCATGCTATCCAGATATCTTAACCTAATTTAGTCCCATTTGCTGGCATTTGCTAATTGGAAAATAAATATTTGAAGAATGTCCTGTTCCTTCACACAATGCAACATCCTGACAGTATCGGTGGTTTCATTCCTCTTCACAGGTAGGTGTTAATGTCTCTTCTGAAGTGGTGGGATGTTTCCATTGTCCTGTTCCTGGAGCACGTCCTTGCTGGTGCCCCTCTGTCTGACCTGCTCTTTGTGTGGCTTGTGGTGTTCTGTTATTATTAGTGGGAGCTTGAAGTGTATTGCTTTGTCTGTGTGGGCTGTCTGATTTGGTTTGTGAGTTGCTTGGGAATTCTGGGTGTTTTTGGTACTGTTAGGCCCACAAAAGCAAAATTGGCCAATCATGGGTTAGCAAATCTTTTCCCACACACCACATTAACAAACCTCTTCCAGCACCTCACCTATAACTATCAATGATACAAATATCTCAGTAAGAGGCCCAGCAATCACTTCCCTAGCTTCCCACAGAGTTCTAGGGTACATCTGATCAGGTTCTGGGGATTTTTATGCATTTTTATGCATACTTACCCACTTTTATTTGTGTTTAGATATCCAGTACAGTCACCATTTATTTCCCCACATTCTATATCTTCCATGTCCTTTTCCACAGTAAATTCTCATGCAAAATACTCGTTTTGTATCTCCTCCATCTCCTGCGGCTCCACATAAAGGCTGACTTGCTGATCTTTGAGGGGCTCTAGTCTCTCCCTAGTTACCCTTTTGTCCTTAATATATTTTCAAAAACCCTTCGGGTTCTCCTTAACTCTATTTGCCAAAGCTGTCTCATGTCCCCTTTTTGCCCTCCTGATTTCCCTCTTTAGTATCTTCCTACTGCCTTTATACACTTCTAGGGATTCACTCGATCTCTCCTGTCTATACCTGACATATGCTTCCTTCTTTTTCTTAACTAAACCCTTAATTTCTTTAGTCATCCAACATTCTCTATACCTACCAGCCTTTCCTTTCACCCTAACAGAAACATACTGTCTCTGGACTCTCGTTATCTCAGTTTTGAAGGCTTCCCATTTTCCAACCATCCTTTTACCTGTGAACATCTGTCTCCAATCAGCTTTTGAAAGTTCTTGCCTAATACGGTCAAAATTGGCATTTCTCCAATTTAAAACTTCAACTTTTAGATCCGGTGTATCCTTTTCCATCACTATTTTAAAACTGATAGAATTACGGTTTCTGGCGCCAAAGTGCTCCTCCACTGACACCTCAGTCACCTGCTCTGCCTTATTTCCCAAGAGTAGGTCATGTTTTGCACCTTCGCTTGTAGGTACATCCACATACAGGATCAGAAAATTTTCTTGTACATGCTTAACAAATTCCTCTCCATCTAAACCTTTAACACTATGGCAGTCCCAGTCTATATTTGGAAAGTTAAAATCCCCCACCATAACCACTCTATTATTCTTACAGATAACTGAAACCTCCTTCCAAATTTGTTTCTCAATTTCCCACTGACTATTACAGGGTCTACAATACAATCTCATTAAGGTGATCCTCCCTTTCTTATCCCTCGGTTCCAACCAAATAACTTACCTGGATGTACTTTCAGGAATATCCTTCCTAATTACAGCAATAATGCTATCCCTTACCAAAAATGCCATTCCCCCTCCTCTTTTGCCTCCCTTTCAGTCCTTCTTGTAGGGTTTGTATGCTGGTACATTAAGCTGTCAGTCCTGCCCATCCCTGAGCCACATTTCTGTAAGTGCCATGATATCCCTGTCCCACATTCTTAACCATCCCTGAGTTCACCTGCCTTCCCTGTTAGGCCTCTTGCATTGAATACAGTTTAATTTATCAGTTCTACCTTGTTCCCTGCTTTGTTCTTGCCTGCCCTGACTGACATGCTGTCTTTCTACACTGTGCCAGTCACAGATTAATCTCTTTCCTCACGATTTCCCTGTGCCCACACCACCACCCCCACCTTACTAGTTAAAATCCGGCCGAGCAGCTCGAGCAAATCTCTCTGTGGTATATTAGACCCCGTCCTATTCAGGTGCAATCCATCCTTCTTGTACAGGTCACTTCTACCCCAGAAGAAATTTCAATGATCCAAAAATGTGAATCCTTCTCCCCTGCACCATCTTCTCAGCCATGCATTAATCCACTCTATCCTCCTATTCTTACCCTCACTAGCTCATAGCACTGGGAGTAATCCAGTTATTACTACCCTCGAGGACCTCCTTTTTTAAATTCCTGCCTAATGTTCTATATTCTCCATTCAGAATCTAGAACATAGAACAATACAGCGCAGAACAGACCCTTTGGTCCTCGATGTTGCACCGATCTGTGAGCTATTCTCAGCTCGTCTCCCAAAATCATCCATGTACTTATCCAATGAATTGATTACATTGGCAGGTAGGGCATTCCACGCCCGTACCACACTCTCTGTAAAGAACCTACCTCTGACATCTGTCTTAAATCTATCACCCCTCAATTTGTAGTTATGCCCCCTCGTACACGCTGACGTCATCATCCAAGGAAAAAGACTTTCACTGTCTACCCTATCTAATCCTCTGATCATCTTGTATGTCTCTATCAAATCCCCTCTTAGCCTTCTGCATTCCAATGAGAACAGACCCAAGTCTCTCAGCCTTTCCTCATAAGACTTTCCCTCCAGACCAGGCAACATCCTGGGAAATCTCCTCTGCACCTTTTCCAATGCTTCCACATCCTTCCCAAAATATGGGGACCAGAACCATACACAATATTCCAAGTGCGGCCACACCAGCGTTTTGTATAGTTGCAGCACGATATTGCAGCTCCGGAACTCAATCCCTCTACGAATGAAACCTAACATACCGTATGCCTTCTTAACAGCACTATCAACCTGAGTAGCAACTTTCAGGGATCTACATACATGGACTCCAAGATCCCTCTGCACATCCACACTACCAAGAATCTTTCCATTGACACAGTACTCTGCCTTCCTGTTATTCTTCCCAAAGTGCATCACCTCCCATTTAGCTGTATTGAACTCTATTTGCCACCTTTCAGCCCAACTCTGCAGTTTATCTAAGTCCCTCTGCAACATGTAACATTCTTCCACACTGTCCACTACTCAACCGACTTTAGTGTCGTCTGCAAATTTACTAATCCATCCACCTATGCCTGCTTCTAAATCATTTATAAAAATGGTCATGATTTACTGTGGAAAAGAATGTGGAATATACAGACGTAGGGAAATAGATGGTGACATCTTACAAAATGTCCATATTACAGAGGAAGAAGTGCTGGATGTCTTGAAATGGTTAAAGGTGGATAAATCCCCAGGATCTGATCAGGTGTACTCTAGAACTCTGTGGGAAGCGAGAGAAGTGATTGCTTGGCTCTTGCTGAGATATTTGTATCATCGATAGTCACAGGTGAGGTGCCGGAAGACTGGAGGTTGGCAAACGTGGTGCCACTGTTTAAGAAGGGCGGTAAAGACAAGCCAGGGAACTATAGACCGGTGAGCCTGACCTCGATGCTGGGCAAGTTGTTGGAGGGAATCCTGAGGGACAGGATGTACATGTATTTGGAAAGGCAAGGACTGATTAGGGATAGTCAACATGACTTTGTGTATGGGAAATCATATCTCATAAACGTGACTGAGTTTTTTGAAGAAGATTGAGGGCAGAGCAGTAGATGTGATCTATATGGACTTCAGTA
>NC_057711.1:42448826-42481787 GCF_004010195.1 Chiloscyllium plagiosum
CTGGAGCGTCGGAGGCCGAGGGGTGACCTTCTAGAGGTTTACAAAATTATGAGGGGCATGGATAGGATAAATAGACAAAGTCTTTTTCGTGGGTCAGGGAGTACAGAACTAGAGGGCATAGGTGTAGGGTGAGTGGGGAAAGATATAAAAGAGACCTAAGGGGCAACTTTTTCATGCAGAGGGTGGTACGTGCATGGAATGAGCTGCCAGAGGATGTGGTGGAGGCTGGTACAATTGCAACATTTAAGAGGCATTTGGATGGGTATATGAATAGGAAGGGTTTGGAAGGATATGGGCTTGGTGCTGGCAGGTGGGAATAGATTGGGTTGGGATATCTGGTCGGCATGGTCGGGTTGGACCGAAGGGTCTGTTTCCATGCTTTATGACTCTATGACAAACACCAGTGGTCCCAAAACAGATCCTTGTGGCACACCACTAGTAACCGGACTCCAGGCTGAATATTTTCCATCAACCACCACTCGCTGCCTTCTTTCAGAAAGCCAGTTTCTAATCCAAACTGCTAAATCACCCTCAACTCCATGCCTCTGCATTTTCTCCAACATCCTACCATGTGGAACCTTATCAAAGGCTTTACTGAAGTCCATGTACACCATGTCAACTTCCCTACTCTCATCTACATGCTTGATCACCTTCTCAAAAAATCCAATGAGGTTTGTGAAACACGACCTACCCTTGACAAAACCATGTTGACTATCTGGAATCAAATTGTTGCTTGTTAGATGATTATGAATCTTATCTCTTGTAATCCTTTCCAAAACCTTTCCTACAACAGAAATAAGGCTCATTGGTCTATAATTACCTGGACCATCTCTGCTGCCCTTCTTGAACAAGGGCACAACATTTGCAATCCTCCAGTCCTCTGGTACCAAATCTTTAGACAATGATGACTCAAATATCAAAGCCAAAGGCTCTGCTATCTCCTCCCTAGCTTCCCAGAGAATCCTCGGATAAATCCCATCCAGCCCAGGGGGCTTGTCTACTTTCACTCCTCCTAGAATTGATAACATCTGTTTGTAACTAACCTCGATCCTTTCTAGTCTAATATCTCATATCTCATTCTTTTCCTCTACAATATTCTCCTTTTCCTGAGTGAAAACTGATGAGAAATGTTCATTTAGTACCTCTCTGGTCTCCACAGGGTCCACACTCAACTTCCCACTTTTGTCTTTTATTGGTCCTATTCCTACCCTAATCATCCTTTTATTGCTCACATACCTATAGAAAGCTTTAGGGTTCTCCTTTATTCTATTTGCTAAAGACTGCTCGTGTCCTCTCTTTGCTCTTCTTAACTCTCTCTTTAATTCCTTCCGAGCTGATCTGTAACTCTCCATCACCTCATCTGAACCATCTTGCCTCATCAACACGTAAGCCTCCTTCTTCTTCATAACATGAGATGCAATTTCTGTAGTAAACCACGGTTCCCTTACCTTATCACTTCCTCCCTGCCTGACAGGGACATACTATCAAGGACACGCAATATCTGTTCCTTAAACCAGCTTCACATTTCCATTGTCTGCATCCCCTGCATTTTGCTACCCCATTGTATGCATCTTAATTCTTCCCTAAGCGCATTATAATTGCCCTTACCTCATTGGTAACTCCTGACCTGTGGCATATACCTATCCCTTTCCATCACTTAACTAAACGTATCTGAATTATGGTCACTCTCTCCAAAGTGCTCACCTGCAACTAAACCAAACACCTGGCTTGGTTCATTAGCAAGTACCAGATCCAGTGTGGCCTCCCCTCTTGTCGGCCCTTCGACATACTGACATACTGTGTCAGGAAACCCTCCTGTACACATTGGTCAAAAACTGATCCATCCGACGTACTAGGGCTATAGCATTTCCAATCAATGTTGGGGAAGTTAAAGTCCCCCATAATGACCACCCTGTTCCTTTCACTCCTACCCAGAATAATTTTGCTAATCCTCTCTTCCACCTCCCTGGAACTCTGCTGAGGCCTATAAATAATGTCAAGCAGCGTGACCTCTCCTCTCTTGTTTCTAACCTCAGCCCACACCTCAGTAGATGAGTCCTCATCGAAAGTTCTCTCAGCCACAGTCATACTATCCTTGACTAACAAGGCCACATCTCCCCCTCTTGTACCACCTTGCCTGTTCTTAATGAAAGATCTAAACCCTGGAACCTGCAACATCTATTCCTCACCCTGCTCTGTCCATGTCTCTGAAATGGCCACAACATCGAAATCCTAGGTAACTATCCATGCTGTAAGCTCACCGACCTTATTTCAGATACTTCTGGCGTTGAAGTAGACACACTTCAAACCAGTCTGCAAGCACATTCCTGTGACCCTGACATCCTGTTCCTGTCCTTCCTACTCTCATCCTCCTGTACACTGCAACTACACCTTCGGTTCCCATCCCCCTGTTGAGCTATTTTAACCCCCACCCCCCCCAAATAGCACCAGCAAACTTCTCACCCAGGATATTAATACCCCTCTGGTTCAAGTGAAGATCATCCTCTTTGTACAAGTCCCACCTTCCCCAGAATGACCCCCAGTTATCCAAGAACCTGAAACCCTCCCTCCTGCACCATCCTTACAGCCACACGTTCAGCTGATATAGATTAGATTAGATTACATTAGATTACATTACAGTGTGGAAACAGGCCCTTCGGCCCAACAAGTCCACACCGACGCGCCGAAGCGCAACCCACCCATACCCCTACATTTACCCCTTACCTAACACTACGGGCAATTTAGCATGGCCAATTCACCTAACCTGCACATCTTTGAACTGTGGGAGGAAACCGGAGCACCCGGAGGAAACCCACGCAGACACGGGGAGAACGTGCAAACTCCACACAGTCAGTCGCCTGAGGCGGGAATTGAACCCGGGTCTCTGGCGCTGTGAGGCAGCAGTGCTAACCACTGTGCCACCGTGCCGCCCACGGCAAGGATATCTCTCCCTATTCCTTGCCTCGCATCACGTGGCATGGGTAACAAACCAGAGATAACAACTCTGTTTGTTTGTTCTAGCTCTCAGCTTCCACCCTAGTTCCCTGAAATCCTGCCTTACATCCCTATCCCTCTTTCTATCTATGTCGTTGGTAACTACATGGACAATGACTTGAGGCTGGTCACTCTCTCCCTTCAGGAGCCCAAAGATACCAGCTGAGACATCACGGACCCTGGCACCTGGGAGGCAACACACCAACCGCGAGTCTCATTCGTTCCCAACAAACCTATCTGAGCTTCTAACTTTCGAGTCCCCAATGACTAACACTCTCCTCCTTTCCCTCCTTCCCTTCTGTGCAACAGGGACAGGCTCTGTGCCAGAGACCTGGGCCCCACTGCATACCCTTGGTAAGTCGTCCCCATCAACAGTATCCAAAACGGTATACATGTTTTTCAGGGGAATGACTGTAGGGGATTCCTCCACTGATTTTTTTTTTCTGCTTCAAACAGCCGCCCAGCTTTCTTCGTGCCCAGGAGTAACTACTTCCCTGTAACTCTTATCTATCACAGCCTCTGCCTCCCGAATGATCTGAAGTTCATCCAGCTCCCGCTCCAGTTCCCTAACACGGTCTTGGAGGAGCGAGAGTTGGGTGCACTCCCTGTAGATATACTTGGATGGGACACGAATGAGCTCCCTCACCTCAAACATCATTCAGGAGGAACATTGCTCTCCCTGCATTGCCATCCCTGCTCGTCCCCTAGTCACAGAGTAAAAAAGAAGAGAAGCTTACCTGATATGTCCCTGAGAAAACACTGACTTATATAGCTGGACAGAAATAAAAATAAGTAGTCCCTCCTCTCCCAGAAACCTCTATTCTCTGACTTCAAATTTAAATGCACAAATCAGTGACTCACTGCTCCCAGCAGGCCCCTGGTGCAAGTTCACGCCCTTCGAGTTGCTGCTGCCGCTGAAAAACAGAAATGGAGGACTCCAGCGCTCATGGTAAGTTTTTAAAGGTTTGAATCAGTGACTCACCACTCCCGGCAGGCCCTGGTGCAAGCTCCCGCCCTTCAAGTTGCTGCCCTTTTCCTTTCCTATGTCGTTAGTTCCAATGTGTACAATGAACTTCTGCTGGTTCCTCTCCCCCTTGAGAACATTCTGCATTCTCTCTGAGGCATCCTTGGTGCTGGCACCAGGGAGACAACACGCAATTTTGATTTTTAGCTGCTGGTCACAGAAACATCTGTCTATGCCTCTGACTAGCGAGACCCTTGTTTTTTGACCATATTCTGATGACAGAGTAAAACCAAAGTTAAAACAATCCAAAAAAGCAATCAATATTTTGAAACACAGGAGAAGAAAGCAGGAAAGAAATAAAAATATTTATCAAACATACTCCTGACCCTTGAGGAGCACTTCCAGGCATGAGCTTTTGTTACAGTTGTTAAATAATCAAAATTATGGGCACTTGGAGTTATGTAAACACCAAGTCTGTTTAAAAGATTAAAATAAAGTTCGTTGCGGAAAGTGCTTCTGAGAGTAAACTCCGATGAAAAAAAATAAAACCATAAGACAAGAGTAGAAATAAGCCATTCAGCCCATTAATTCTGCTCCATCATTTAATGAGATCACGGCAGATCTGATCATCCTCAACTCCACATCTTTATCTTTTTGCCATAAACCTTGATTGCCTTACTGATTAAAAATATGTCCATCTCAGCCTTGAATATACTTAATAAGCCAACCTTGACAGCTCTCTGCAGTGCAGAATTCCTCCAATTCACCATCTTTTGAGAAGAAATTCCTCCTCATCTGTATCTTAAATGAGATTACGTGCTCTAGTCTAAGACTCTTCCATAAGGGAAATCAATATTTCCACATCAATCTTGTGAAACCTCCTAGGATTAATTTCTGTTTCAATAAGATCACCTCTCAGCTTAACCTATCTGTTTCACTCTGCAGACTCTTTCTGTCATTCTCAACATTCGTCTTCCCAGCTATTTTTATTTCATTGCACACATGGTGACAGTGCAATCAAATTCATTATTAAGTCATTAATATTTGACGTAGATTGTTGTTCCCCAGCATGTATCCCTGTGGCATTCTACTATTTACAGGTTGCTATCCTGAAAATGCCCCAAATACCCCAATTCTTTGTCTTTGATTAGTTAACCAATTCTCTATTCACGCGAATAAACTTATGAACTTGTATCTTATAAAGTAGTGTATTGTGTGGACTTTATAAAATGCCTTCTGAATATCCAAATGTACTGCAGGCACAGCTTAGACCATCTGACCATAAAACCATAAGACATAGGAGTGGAAGTAAGGCTATTTGGCCCATCGAGTCGACTCTGCCATTTAATCATGCCTGATGGGTGTTTCAATTCCACTTACCCACACTCTCCCCATAGCCCTTAATTCCTTACGAGATCAAGAATTTATCAATCTCTTCCTTAAAGACACCCAACGTCCTGGCCTCTACTGCGCTTCCACTTTATCTATCAAGCTTGCTACTCCCTCATTTGAATAAATTTATCAGGCTTGATTTTATCTTTGTGGAGCACTACTGACTCTGCTTTATTATAATGTGCATTTCTAAATGTTCTGCTATTGCATACTTTCTAATGGACTGTAACATTTTTCCAATAAGACTTTAAGCTATCTGGTTGACAGTTACCCTTTTTTGTCTGTTCCCCTTTTTTAACAATGATGTTACATTGGCAGTTTTCCAATTCTTTGGGACGTTTCCAGAATCTAAGGATTCTGGAAGATTACTCTCAGTATGTCCACTATATCTATAGTTACTTCCTTTAATATCCAAAGATGCACCCCATCAGGTCCAGGGGACCTATTGCCTTCAGCCTCATTAGTTTTCATAGCACTTTTTCTCTAGTGATGATTATTGCGTTCATTTCCTCTCCTCCTTTTGCTTCTTGATTATTTAGTAAATTTTGGAAAGTTGTTCATGTCTTCTACTGTGAATATTGATGCAAATTGTTTATTAAACTGTTTTGCCATTTTGTGGTTTCTCTATTATTACTTTCCCGATCTCATTCTCTAAGAGGTTTTGGCCTCTCTCTTCATTATATATGTGAAGAAGCTTTTGCTGTCCATTGTTGATTTTTTTTTCCTCTATTATATTTTTGATTGTCTTTTGTTAGTTTTAAAAACGTCTTTTCCAATCCTATGGCTTACCACTGATCTTTGCCATATTGTATTTTTTTCTTTTGTGTGACACCATCCTTAACTTTCTTGGTTAACTTTGGCTGGCTTATCCCTTCATGGAATCATTCTTCCTCACTCCTGCACATTTTGTCGTGAGCCATGTACCATGTTCTTAAACATCTGCCACTTTTTTCTCAATTGTTTTGTTGCTAAATTCCTTTCTCAGTCTACCCCAGCCAGCAGTGCCCTCATTCCTTTGTAATTACCCTTGTTTATGACCCAAGTATCTCCCTTTCAAACAGAATATGAAATTCTTCCATGTTACGGTCACTGTCTCCTAGGGGATTTTCTGCTCTGACAAAATTTATTAAACCGGCCTTGGGGTCGACTTTTAAGATAAGGGAAGTTTCCAAACCATGTGCAAATCTTAAAAATTGAAAAAGGTGTTAATTATAATGTCAGGCCAATGTAATCCATTGAGTTTTTCCGAGGAGAGACAGTATACCTCCTAACCCATTTTCCTGTGCCTCAACACAAATGAAACTAAATGTAGAGATTTTTAATTGATTGACATTACTGCCAATATCCAGATCATCTGAAATTGAACCTTTGAATGCTGGCAGGCAGTGAAGTCTCAGCTCTATAAACTGGTAAGATTCCTAATTGAAACCAGCAGGATTGTCACTGGAGCTGGAAGCTGTTGCACTGCTGTTTCTGGATTGGGTTCAGAAGCAAAAGGTTTCTTCACACACTGTTCCTTCATTTCTGAACTTTATTTTCTGTCAAAAGGTGTTTGTATATTGAGTGATGTGAGACCTATGCGAATAACTTGAATTTGTAATTCAGGTGGATTAAAATAATGACCTGCAGAACATATCTAAATGTAAATTGACACAAGATAGGAGGAAATTAGGACCCATTGTAGCTTTGATGAGCCGAAGCACACATAGTTTCACACGATACAGTCCTGACCATTGGAACTATGCCTGCAGTTGTATTTGATTGGTATCTGCTGTTTTTTGCAGATGCAGTGGCCGGGTGGGGGAAGGGAGTGGTGGTGAGGGCACAAAATTTGCATAGAACAGTAAGGTACAAGTGAATGAGCCTCCAGCATATCCTCCATAATATAGAAAAAGGAATGCCACTGTATATCATTGAGGGTATTTCTTTTGCTTTCCCAACCTAATTTCCTTAAAGGACTGAATAAGAAGAATGTCCCTGAAAAGCTCAATTTACTTTGGAGTCCAGCATGCTCCACTGCCTGGCTTCACATTGGTGGGGCCCACCTTTGCCAATTTGAAGACCAGCACTCCTCGGCTGACTCAGCCTGCCAGCCATCAGAAGTAGGCTGGGTCCTGACTAAACCTGTGAAGTAGACATTCTGTATATCTGGCAACATTAGAGTGGTGGAGTGAGTGGGAGCAGTCCTGAGGAAATTCCAGACCTAGGTGTCTGCAATTTTCCAAGGAATTCCATCAGTTTCCTGTCAGAGTTAGAGCAGGAGACTGGCACAAACCCCACAGAATATCAGCAGCAAAGTTTATTGCCTCATTTAAGGACATGCAGTGACCAAGGTGTCTTGATTTAGTCACTGCAAAGGAATTCATGTTAATGTGCTCTGAATTAATATAATCTGAACTGGTTAGTTCCGCACCAGTATTTAGCTCTGTAAACACCAGCTATAGTTGTTCCCATTGGAGTAAAAGAAAACATTAAACTGACAGTGAAAAATTACAAAATATTTGGAATTACTGCCTCAAACAACTTCATTTGTGAAGGATTCAATATGTGGTCCAGAGTGGTTTGTGTTTTCTTTCTGTAGTAACCTTTGATAGTGAAACATTTATGTTCTTTTCAATTAACTAGAATTGCAAACACAATTCCTTATCTGGTATATTGCATGAGAGTTATTGATCCTCCATTAATTCACTACATAATGGTACAAAACCTTATGAAGTGGGGTGACCCTAGACTTTTCACAAGTTACACAACGATCGTAGCATTATGTGAGCATTACATTCAAACATTATTGAAGACAGCAAAGGTATACATAAACCTGTAAAATTGCTTTTAGAATTAATCTGATGTTGAGACAAAGCATCCCAAATTTGTGAGGTGCCTAAATGATTGAGGATAGGGATATTTGTGGAGTGCCCTCCATTAGTGAGTTTTTTTCAGAGATGCAAGTTTGGAAGGTGCTGTCGAAGGATCTTTGATCAACTTTGCAATGCATCTTGTAGATAGTACCCCATGCTATTACTGAGCATCATTGGTGGAAGGAATGGATGTTTGTGGGTGTGCTACCAATCAAGCGGGCTGCTTTGTCTTGGATGGTATCAAGCTTCTTGTTTTCAGAACTGGACACATCAGGCCAATGGAGTGTATTCCACCACACTCATCACTGTGCTTTGTTGATGTGGATATGGCATTGTCTGAAAATTAGACCATTCAGGAGATATGAGGATATATTGCACACAAAGTATGGTAGAGGTTTGGAATTCTCTTCCACAAATGGCAGTTGACGCTAGATCAGTTGTTAGCTTTAAATCTGAAATTGGTCATTTCTTTTTGTTAAGGAAAGGTATTAAGCATATTGGCCAAAGGTAGGTATATACATTTAGGCCACAGATCAGCCATGAATGCATAAATGGTGGAACAGGCCTAAGCGACTGAGTGGCCTAACCTTGTTTCTATGTTCCTATGGGGAATAGGCTTTGGCAATCAGGCGATGAGTTACTCATTGCAGGATTCCAAGCCTCTGACCACAGTATTGATATGCCTAGTGTAGTTTCTGGTCAATGGATATTGATATTGAGGAGGGGGCTGGGGGCTTGGTGGTAGGTTCAGTGATGGTAACACCATTGAATGTCAAAGGACAATAGATTCTCCATTGTTTGAGATGATTATTGTCTGGCACTTGAATGGCACAAAAGTTACTTGTCACTTTTCAATCCAAGCCTAAATATTGTGCACATCTTCTTGCACTTGAACATGGACTGCTTCTGTATTTGAGGTGTTCTGGATAATGCTGGAGACCGTGCAATCATCAAGAAAATACTCATTCTGACCTTATGATGGAAGGAAGATTTTTGATGAAGTTGCTGAAGGTGGTTTGAATTGGACATTACTCTGAGGAATACCTGCAGATGATTGACCTCTTTTGTGCTAGGTATGGCTCAAATCAGCAGAGAGCTTTATCCAGGATGATATCAAGCTTCTTGAGTGTTTTTGGAGTTGCACACATTCAGGAATCGGAGAGTTTTCCTCAAACTCTTGACTTGTGGATGGTGGACAGGAACTGGGGACACAGGATTTGAGATACATTCTGCAGAAATCATAATCTGTGACTCATTTTTGTAGCTACAGTATTTATATGATTGATTCATTTCAATTTCTGGTTAATAGCAAACACCATCAATAGTGGAGGTCTCTGTGACGATAATGTTGTTGAATGTCAAGGGGTGATGGTTAGATAATCACTCTTGTTAGTGATAATCATCATGTGGGACTTGTATGGCGTGAATACTAATTACCAATTATCAACATACATATATACACAGACTGCTTCGGTATCTGAGGAATCATAAATGGTGCTGAATAGAATCCCTACAGCGTGGAAACAGGACACTCAACCCAACGAGTCCATAGCACCTCTCTGAAGAGCATCCTACTCAGACTCATCCCCCTACTCTATCCCTGTAACCCTGCAATGGCTAATCAACTAACCTAGACATCTTTGGAGACCATGGGCAACTTAGCATCATTAATCCACCTTACCTGCACATCTTTGAATGGTGAGAGGAAACTTGAGCACCCGGAGGAAATCCACTCTGACACAGGGAGAATGTGCAAAGTCCACACAGATAGTCACCTAGGCCTGGAACTGAACCCGGGTCCCTGGTGCTGTGAGGCAGCAGTGTTAACCAGTGAGTTACCATGCTACCCTATAGAGTCATACAGATGAAACAGACCCTTCAGTCCAATTCATCCATGCTGATCAGGTTTCCCAAATTAAACTCGACCCACTTGCCTGTATTTGGCCCATATCCTTCTAAATCTTTCCTTATCATGTACCTCTCCAAATGTCTTTTACATGTTGTAACTGTACCTACATCTACCACTTCCTCCGGCAGTTAATTCTATATATTCACCACTCTCACTGTAAAAAAAGTGCCTCTTGGGTCCCTTTTAAATTTTTCTCGTCTCACCTTAAAATTATGTCCTCTAGTTTTGAACTTCCCAACCCTTAGGAAAAGACCTTTGCTATTCACCTTATTTATGCCCCTCATGATTTCATAAACCTCGAGGGTCACTCCTCAATCTCTTATATTGTGCAGTCATTGGTGAACATCCCCACTTCTGACTTTATGATGGAAGGAAGGTCATTGATGAAGCAGCTGATGATGATTGAATCAGAGACATTACATGGAGAAACTCCTGCAGGCATGTCCTTGATGGAGATGTGTGACCTCCAACAACTACAAATATCTTCCTTTTTTTGTTAATGTATGATTCCAATTGGTGACATTTCTTCATCGAATTCCCACTGACTCCAGTTTTGTGAGGACCCCTTGGTGTCACCCCCATTTGAAGGCTGCCTTGATAAAAAGGGCAGTCATGTCACCTTGCCTCTGGAGTCGATATTTTCACTAAGCCTGTAATGAGCTCAGGACCGGAGTCCCCTGGCAGAAACAAATCTGAGCATCAATGTGCACGACAGCATTGCTAATGACCTCTTCTATTACTTTTTAAAACTCATTCAGGGTGGGTGCATCACTGGATCATCTGGCATTTGGTGTCCTTCCTAATTGTCCTACAACTGAATACTTCGCTAGACCATTTCAGAGTTGAGAATCAGTCATATTGCTGTAGGTCTAGAGTCACATATAAGACAGACCAGGTAACAAGAACAGACTTCCATCCCTAAAGGACATTAATAAGTCAGATGTGGTTTTACAACAATCAACAGTAGTTACATGGTCACGTTTACTTCCATACGTCATGGAATTAAAATTTCACCCCTGCCCATAGAACATTAGCCCAGGTCTTTAGCTTACTAATATTGCCATTATTGCTATATTGCTATTACTAATATTGCTATTATGCCACAATCTCCTCCCTACTTTTCTGATGATTGAGTATGGACTGATAGTTTAATGATTGGCTGAGGTGGTTCTGTTTTTTTTGTGTAGAGGGCACACCCAGGCAATGTTCCATATTGTCAAGTATGTCAATGTTATAGCTATACTAGAACAACATGACTAGAGGCATTGCAAGTTCTGGAGCACAAGACTTCAGTACAATTGTTCAAACGTTGTCAGGATCCATAAACTTTGCATTATGCAATGTCTTCAGTTATTTCTTGATATCACATGGAGTGATGTCAATGGAATGATTGAATTGGTTGAAGACTGACATCTGTGATCCTATAGACTCAGAAGAATCACTCACTTGGCACTTGTGGCTGAAAATGGATTCAAATACCTCAGCCTTACATGCTGGTCTCCCCCATATCATATTTGTGGATAAATCTTATTAGTTGTTTAATTGTCTACCTCATTCATGACTGGGTGTAGTAGGATGATAGAAGTTAGGTCAAATCCATTGGTTGCGAGTTTGATCGAGGGAAATTGGGTGAGTTTAGAATTGGGTCACAAGTATGATTGGAAAGGCACTGTTGATGTGATTTGAGTGGAAGATATTATTGTATTCAGGGAACAGTTGCCCTTTTGTTATTGAGGGGCATGGATGGGAGAATAGTCAATGTCTTTTCCCCAGGGCAGGAAAGTCCAAAACTAGAGGGCATAAGTTTAAGGTGAGAGGGGAAAGATTTAAAAAGGACCTAGGAGGCAACTTTTTCACACAGAGGCTGGTGCATATATGGAATGAACTGCCAGAGGAAATGGTGGACGCTGGTACAATTACATTTAAAAGACATCTAGATGGGTATATGAATAGGAAGGGTTTAGAGGGATATGGGCCTAATGCTGGCATATGGGACTAGATTAATGTAGGATATCTGGTTGGCTTGGGCAAGTTGGATTGCAGGGTCTGTTTCCGTGCGATATGACTCTATGACTATAAATGCTCAAAGGAGAGAGGGGTAGAAGATGCTGATATTGTGAGCTGAAAGAGTGGGTTGCTCATGGGCAATATTAAACTGACAAGAGAGTAATTGTGCACAATGACATGTTTCAGTCTTCTCTAACAACATGTGTCACCAAACAACCTTGGGATAGGTAGACACATGAAAAAACAGATAGTTACTCAGTGATGCAGTGATCCAAGTGACATATCTGCTTAACATCTCTGTGGCATGACCAGAAAACACTTGTGAAAATAAGGTCCAATGCAAGAATGGCAAAATAAGTCATTCTATGGCCTCCCTTGGTATAATGCAATATTTCTCACACTAGGGAGGAGCATGTCAAGTCTTTCTTTGTGATGAATGCAACTGTTCCAATTGGCAAGAACCTCTTCTGTTCCTTATGTTTCCTACCCAGGTCCATGGATGCACCCAACCACAGCAGGGCTCCATTGTTGTAGTTACTGCCATTCAGCAACAGCACACGGAGACAGTGGAGAAAGGGGTGCAGTAGCAAGCCCTGAACCAGCTACAACCAGTAGGGGAAGCCAAATCTCCACTACATGAAGATGGTGCAGCTCAAGGGGCTTTCAGAATGCCTTGCAGATAGCGGAAGGCCAGAGTCTTTTGTTCACAAAGCACTCTTTGTTGGCTTGTCATTGTATGATTTGGATCCTCTCAATAATCATTGAAGTCCTTTTTTGTCTGTGAAGACCCCCGGAGAACAATGATGAAATGCTGTGCTCCAGTTTCCAAGGAAACCTAAACACATAAACAAAAAGTAGGCCATATCACCAGTGTTTCATCTGGAGACTCACTGATGATGTTACCTCGTATGGGGACAAAACGTCTGAAAATGGACCTTCCAGTTCAGCGACCAAACCTACATCCAGAACTTGAGTGAAAGCAAATGACTGCTGATTGAGTTCATTAATGTGCATTAAATCTTTTTACAGAGGAACCTCGATTATCCGAACATCAATGATCCGAATTTTGGATTATCCGAAGATCTCAAAGTCCCGATAGAAACATTACATCAAAGAGGTGCTTCAACACTGTCCACGTCTTTTGTTAACAATGATTAAAAATGAACTCTGCTTACTGAAATGCTGCTGAGAACAGTCCTGTACATCGATGGGGGCCCAGGCACTGTTTCCAAATGACTGACCTCCCACTCTCTCTCCTCGCTCATTCCCTGGAGTTATACACAAGGGTGTACCCTAAACCCCCCTTCCCCAGATAATCTCTCCCACATTGTCTTGTACAGGGCAAAGGTGGAACCTGACAAAAAGTTGTAGTATAACGTTTTTTGTGTGTTTGTGTGCGTGGGTGTGTGTGCTATTTTGAGACTCACCCTCCCAAAGGCAGCAGCAATCTTCCTATTGTTGTCCAGTCTGGCTGCCCCAGAGGTGGGGGTGGGGGGGTATGTTGTTTGGGGATGAAAGGGACCTCACTGGGCTGGCGTGGATGGGTTGAGGGGTCACAGGGGGCAGGGTTGGATGGGGTTGGGGGGGCCGGATGGTGGATGGGTTTGGGGAAGCAGATGGGGGGTACCGGGGGACGGGGCTGGCGTGGGGGTGAACGGGGGTGCAGGGACCACGCGCGGTGTGCTGCTGCCTAGTCTTCTGAACGTGGAGCAGACTTAGCAAGTGCTCGCTGTGTCAATCCCATTGAACTGTTTGGGGCAGTGTTGGTGGGGGGGCTGGGGGAGGGGGGGCTTCAGCAATGCTGCAGGTCCTTTACACACAAGTGTGTGCCTCTGCTCAGAAACAAATCCTGAGACAGAGAGAGGCAGCAAGGCAGTCAGAGCGAGGAAAAAGGAAACTTCAAAAAAACCCAAACCCTAGAGGAGAAGCATTGAATAAATTAACTGAATAATCAATTATCTGAACGAAATAGTGCTCGGCCATCTTGTTCGGATAATCGAGGTTCCTCTGTACAGTCAAGAGTAAAATAAGAATGTTCCATTGATGCTCACTGATGATAGTATTATAGTTCCAAGAATTATTATATGTGAAAGCTATATTTAGAACAAAATTAAACACATACCTATAGCTTTACAATAAACATCCCTTACTGGTCATTACGGACAATCACATTGTGTTGCGAATGTCTCAGTTTCCATCAGCTTTATACATTTTTCGAATCGCGCAGTGTAATGACTGACCAATGAGATACAATATGCCAATCCACTGCCTCACGGCGCCAGGCACTCGGGTTCAATTCCTGCCTCAGGCAACTGTCTGTGTAGAGTTTGCACATTCTTCCCATGTCTGTGTGGGTTTCCTCCGGGTGCTCCGGTTTCCTACCACAGTCTAAAATGTGCAAGTTAGATGAATTGGCCATGCTAAATTGCCCGTAGTGGTAGGTGAAGTGGTAAATGTAGGGTAATGGGTCTGTGTGGGTTGCTCTTCGGAGGGTTGGTGTGGACTGTTTCCACACTAAGTAATCTAATCTAATGTGAATAATACATTGAGCACAAGAGGCACTGCACCAAAGCTTAACTGCAGCAAAAAAAAGTCAAGCTTTTCTCTCAGAGTACAGTTAACATCTGAGATAGTCACTTTAAATGGAAAAATCAATAATTCTCCTTTCCTCCAATGCTGCCCTAATATTTAACTTGCTTAACTTAAAACATTTTGGTGTAATATCCTATGCCTTAATATATGCATGTATTATATTAGGTATGTAATTAAGGTATGTAAATAATTCTTTCATGTTTAGAAAATGCCTTTTTTATTCCAACTGGATTGAAGCTCTAATGAGGAATATCAACATTCAACCGTATTTTCTGTAAAGTCTGTGCTGTACTGTTTTGTATTTGTATTTATTTATAATTAAAGTTTTTGAAATAAACTGTCCCATCATTTAGCAATATAAACAATTTACATACTTGCTTTCTAAAACTTTACCATGTAAATAAATTTAACAAACAAAACTTATGAATTAAATGCTCTGATGTAGAATATCTGGTTCACCCTTTAGGCTTCAGCACAACTCAAAACAATTTGGAGTAGATTTTTATTTTTGTGTGCCTGACTAGTGGAGCATGTACATTGGCAACCTGTTGTGGCAATGAAAAGACACAACTCAGACAGAATTTAGACCTAGCGATGGGGGTCATCCTTAACAGCGTAAATGCCTATTGAGAGCGTCATGTTGATTTTCTCCAGGACACCTGTGGCAATTGCAGTGTAAGCAGACCGTACCAATGTCTAGTCACTTAGAGGCAGGGGAAGTGGTATCTGTTGCTGGCAATGGTTTATGACTTTTGCCAAGGTTTTTGCTGGATCATTGGAGGCATTTGAATAGATTGGGATGGAAACATCACTGAGCTGGGGCTAGGGGTGTTGGACATAATGGTGGGAGGTTGATTTTCAGAGGCCCTCTATTCCCAAAGCAGGTCCCTCAACTGGGCACCAACAAAGTTTGCTGAACAGACTTTGGGACCTATGGAAAATGAGTGCACGTACTGTTAAATCACTGCGGCACCCTTACATTCTGGTGGAATCCAGGATAATTAGCTTTCAGTGATTCATTAATCAGCAATTGACATCTTAGTGCCCCTGGGTAGGATTTCCTTGTCAGGCCCATACCAACCTTCATTAAATTGAGAACAGTTTTCTTGACACCAGGAAGCAAATGTAAGTACTCCTCTTTAGTCCTCTAGGATACCTCCTGCCTTCAAACTCATGTGGTAGGGCATGTTAAGTACTGACCATAATTTTGAGGTGTTTAAATTCAATAGAGGAGGCACAGACTCTGATATAACTCAGATCAAGTACAGAAAATTGGGTTGAAAATACTGCCATTAAGGTTGTGAATGAGGAACAGGGAAGATTAGATTACTTACAGTATGGAAACAGGCCCTTCGGCCCAACAAGTCCACACTGACCCGCCACCTACCCAGACCCATTCCCCTACACCTAACACTACGGGCAATTTAGCATGGCCAATTCACCTGCACATTTTTGGATTGTGGGAGGAAACCGAAGCACCCGGAGGAAAACCATGCAGACACTGGGAGAATGTGCAAACTCCACACAGAGAGTCGCCTGAGGCGGGAATGGAATCCAGTTCTCTAGTGCCGTGAGGCAGCAGTGCTAACCACCGTGCCGCCCATGAACTGATTAACTGACAAAATGGATGCATATCACCTGATCAGATGGCTTACTTTTTGTTCTTTTCTTCACACATCCCATTTTACTCCAATCAAACTTATGACATCTCCAGTAATCTCCCATCCAGAAAAAAGGTCTTCAACTTGAAACCTTAATTCTACCTCCCAGTATGCATATACCGCAAGACCTGCTGAGTACTTCCAGCAGTTTCTGTAACTATTTCAGATTTCCACCATTCATAACATATTCTTTTCCAATATCCAACTGATTTGAGCTTGTACTGGCACTTCCTATTTAAAGCATTCATCACGTTTATATTTACGTCTGAGAATCCTTACACGTAGATTAAAAGGGGCTGTCTCCTTAAATAGATAGTCACTTCAGACACCTGCTGGAGGCCCCTTTCAAAGCAATGTCAATTTGTCACGTCACTAAAGGAGCAATAAGTCAACTGAACATATTTTGAGGCCATTAAATTCAATTAATGCAAAGTTAGACCACTCAAAATTGACCCCCTTTTGTGTGTGCATAAAATGTACAATTGAAAGCAGTACACGCATCCACATTAACACTCTCAAAGTAGTCTGATATACCTTAGAATGTTAAGAATCAGTTGATAGGGTTACCTTTGGAAACAGATTGTTAATTCATTTAATAAAATAGCATGATAATAAATCACAAAATTAAACTTCAGGGAAAGTTATTTTCATACTTTTATTAGCATTGCTGTGCTCCTGTCACAAAATGCAAAAACAAAAAAAAAGTTTTTTTAATACTTGAAATAAATTCCTTCAAATATTGATCTTTGGGGTTGAATTTTACCTAATTTCCAATATGATATTCTACAATTTACATTATATTAAATCAGTTGCTTCACTTTGTTAATGTATTCCAAGTAATTTGTTTTGAAGACACATCAATAGTACTAATGTGGTACAGTGCAAATAGGTGCAGAAAAGGCATACAAACATAGAAGCACATCATATTTACATAGCAAGATAACAGAGTTCTGAAGGATTTTTTTCTGCATCCAGCAGCATGCCAAATGTTTAGTGCCATTAAAACATTGTTCTATGTGCTTGTGTTCTAAAAAATAAATTTTAATTTTCTTCTTCCATCATATTATATTTCTGTAATGGTGTCACCAGAATGCTGCAGGTTGTAGTAAAGTATTCAGTCCTCCAAAGGTTAGAATTAAGATACTGATAATACAGAGTGACAAAATATTGCAGTATGTGAGAGCAGGAAGTCTAAGTATCGTTAGCAAAAAAACCCCAGCATTTTTCCCTTGAGCAAGACCAATGCTGCAAACCTTGATGCTATTTAAAACGCTGTCAGCAATAAATTTTTACTGTGTCATTGTTCTGTCAGCTGAAGCAACAAATCCATGCTAATGGGAAATTGCATATAAATGATCCATATACTGGGTTGTATATTTATGTACATTTAAGAATTAATATTTGGTCAGATGTTTGAGACGAGATGCTTAGCAGTAAAAGGACACATCGGGGCCATTGATACTGCAAGATAAATCTGGAACTCTGCAGAAATCAGTGTCAAACCTTTGATTATCCCCTTGACTCACCTCCAAAATCCATATTTCATAGAATGCATGCAACACTAATCTTTATACACTGCGTAATATTCAAGGAGGATTACAGTGCACAGTCCACTCTTGAGTGAAGATAGCTTTTCATTTTCAGGATTTGCTCATTCATTGCACATAACATTTTTCAATGGAACAGTTACTCTATTGTTCTAATTCAAATTACTGACTTACAACTTTAAAGAAATTATCAATAAACAAAAAAGTCTAAATTGAAATTATACACATATGCTCTAATCAGCTGTATTTTCATCTCAAATTGATAGCCCTACTTATTCATAGCCCTTATGTAGTAAGAGCTAAAATGGGTTTAAATATCAACTTTTCACACAGCATGTAGTAACTGAGGACCTAAGGAAATACAGTATATCATAATTACTGAGACAGTTTACATATCATCTTTGAACAGTCATTGTATAAGTCAAATAGCTCTCTCAGGGAGAAAGTGAGGACTGCAGATGCTGGAGATCAGAGCTGAAAATGTGTTGCTGGAAAAGCGCAGCAGGTCAGGCAGCATCCAAGGAACAGGAGAATCGATGTTTCGGGCATAAGCCCTTTTTCAGAAGAAGGGCTTATACCCGAAACGTCGATTCTCCTGTTCCTTGGATGCTGCCTGATCTGCTGCACTTTTCCAGCAACACATAAATAGCTCTCTCGGTAAGTTAAGACTAATTTATTATGGAGTTCATCGTACCATAATTCTTTCATACTATTTGTAACCTTTTCTGTGAATTTGTATTCAGTGGCACGGTGGTTAGCACTACTGCTTCACAGTGCCAGGGACTGGGACTTGATTCCACCCTTGGGCAACTGTCTGTGTGGAGTTTGCACATTCTCCCCATGTCTGCATGAGTTTACCAGGTGCTCCAGTTTCCCCGTATTAGGTGCAGATTAGATGGATTGGCCATGTTAAATTGCCCATAGTGTCCAGGGATGTGCAGGCTAGGTGGATTAGCCGTGGGAAAGGCAGGGGTTACAGGTATAGGATAAGGAGGTGGGTCTGGGTGGGTTGATCTTCAGAGCGTTGGTGTGGACCCGATAGGCTGAAGGGCCTGCTTCCACACTGTAGGGCTTCTATGAATCCATTAAAAACAACTGATATTATTTAAATCTCTCTCCAAATTCATACTAGTGGCTTTTGTATCTTTTTTTAAATTATGTGAACCAATGCACTGATTATATTAAGATACTTTGATTTGTTTGATTATGTAATAGCTGCATTTCTTCTTACGAACATTTTGGTAACTCATTCAGTAATAATCCGTCTACATAGTCGAAGATGAATACAGGGGGTTGCCAATTTAAGTATCACACATTGGAATGTTAGAACAACGCAAACATTTTGAAAGTAGATAATCCTTTGCTTCTTTGCCTGCAGTTTTACCAGATAACTCTCTTGAGTTCTTATACAACTAACGTAGCTCAGAAATAAAATAAATTTCTCTGGTAAATTAAAAAAGCTTACTGTGGTACCCCACCAGCAATGTGTGCCAAACTCCAAACAAAACATTCTCATTGTCTCACTGGATATTTGTTTGCAGCATCTAATATGTGGCTAAACAATGCACTGTTCAACTAATGCTCCTGCGTGCACTTCTAAGAAATGGACACTTCTAAGATTGGACATAAAAGTACAAATTGAGCCTGAGGCCGGTAAAGTAATTGAACTGTACAACACAATTGAAGCTGAAAGACTGACTGTCATGTCCCAACATATCCTGAAATCAAACCAGTTTCTATGATTTAAAACTGATCACAAAAGGGCTGGAGAAAGATAGTCACTCAAGGCTTACCTCACCACTTTTGTGAATTAAATGCACTCTACCCTAACAGGGATCAAAAGGAACCTTGGAGAAAGTGAGGACTGCAGATGTTGGACATCAGAGTTGAAAAGTGTGGCAATGGAAAAGTACAGCAGGTCAGGCAGCTTCCGAAGAACAGGAGAATCAATGTTTCCAGCATAAGCCCTTCATCAGGGCATTCCTAATGAAGAGCTTATGTCTGAAACATTGATTCTCCTGCTCCTTGGATGCTGCCTGACCTGCTGTGCTTTTCCAATACCACACTTTTTGACTCAAAAGGAACTTTCCAGAGTGACTTGATAGTAATGCCTTTTCTTTGAAATTACTTCAAAAAAATTTTTTTTATGAATTGAATGGGTCTTATCAAGTACAAGACATGGGTTGTCTCAAACTCTCAAGGTGTGAAATGCACAATACATGTAGCTGAACTAATCACCCACCTTAGTTGGAAAAGGATTTTGGATATGTAACAGGCCAAATGATGAGACAACTATTTTGTCTGCTTTTGAAAGCAGCAAGGTGTTTTTTTTTGCATATAGAGTTCCACCAGAAAGCCACTGAACCAAAGTCATCTAAGCAAAATCATAAACATCGATTCCTTAAAAGTGGGAAGTGGACTCTCCTCAACCTGCTCCAACTGTAACAACAAAAAGCCCTTGAAGCTTTCTGAGAATTCTCTACTTTACAGAACCTTCACTTTGACTAAAGCATCAGCTCATCCATAAAGACATGCCACTAAATAGACAGAGGTAATCATAATGTTGCAATTGCATTCATTTACTTGAACTCGTCTTTGTGTGCATGAGATGAGTGAGTGAGACATCACATTTTAAATACCTGGGATAGATATGTTCTAAAAAATGATCATTCATTGTTTAATATGCTCAAAATGCTTGCAGGCTAAATTATTTATTGGGACAATCAGTCTGAGGGAGTTAAACATACATCCATTATACACAAGCAAGCTGACTATGGGTAGTGAAAGGGTTTATGTAAATTCTGTCTGTGATACTACTACTGCAACCTGCATAACAAGCAATTTCACCTATTGGATCCAGAAAAAAATAAGTATAGTAAAAATTGTGTTTTCATTACAGACAGTTAGCCGCATCAATAGTATCTTCAACCCTAGTATACCAAAAACAATTCTGCTTGAGACAAAATTAATCTTCCCCGATAAATTCCTCATTTTCTCTCGCTAAACAAGTCTCACTCCTTCCAGAGCAAAAGAAAATCACTTTCCGTAGCACTTTCTAGCTGTCAGAGTCTTGCTATCAAAAATCAGGATGGTCTCTCTTCCAAATCATACCTGCCATGACGTTTTGTCATGTGAGTCAAGACTTCGCTTCTCATTCAGCGAGATGTTGCCCGTCAGCACAAACAAAACTCCCTCTCTATTCAACATTGTTTCATTCTCTGATGCAACAAATTCACTCCAGTGGATCTTGATTTGTTGCATAACTGTTCTGTTAATGCCGAAAAATGGGACAATAATCTTTATTTCTAAAAAGAAACTATCACACACTGGCCTTCTGAGGCCCATTCAATTCTATTTTTAACAAGGTATGAAATATATACCCATCAGTCCTACTTGAAACAGACAGGCACCTAATTAAAATATTTAAATTGGATCTTACTCTAGTTGCAAAGATCATTTGCAATTTCTTTCACTGCATTATGCTCCTTATGGCCTATTGTAAATCTTCCAGTCTGCTGCTTTATATGTCCTCACCAGAATTTCCACCCCTAATCTACTTAAAATGCTAACTTTATCTTGGTTTCATGAAGGAGCTATTAGATTTCCTGCCTTCTCCCAGTTGGAGAGCTCCTTTCAGTGCTCATTAATCTCTGGCGATGTTACGCTGATGAGGTTTGACCATGTAAAGTCTACTAGATTAGAGTGGTGCTGGAAAAGTACAACAGGTCAGGCAGCATCCGAGGAGCAGGAAAATCGACGTTTGGGCAAAACTATTTAATTCATCATTCATTCATGCTGTGTTTTTCCAGCACTACTCTAATCTAGACTCTGATTTCCAGCATCTGCAGTCCTCCCTTTTGCCATGCAAAGGCTACTGTCCAGCTGATTTTCACCTTTGTGGAAACACACTCTCAACTAGTTTAATTCAGCATTTAGGATAATCACGCTAACCTGAACCATTAATAAACTAAAAAAACGTCAGAACGGCTTTGTATGTAATCATATCACAGCATTTGATATTAGTACTTTCTATCACTAAAAGAATGAGCTTGAAATAGTAGATAATTACAGAAAAGCAGGAAAAAACATTGACCAATGAAAAGTTGACACATGATGTATCCCATTGGAATATAACAGATGCAAAAGCGACATACTGTTGGCAGTATGTAGAAATTCACCCAGTGGGACTACACCAGGTAACACTTAGTCATTTAAACCAGTGCACCCTGATCTCACAATGATGAACAATTAAATATCTTTTTTCTTTGAAGTAGGTTAGATATTGTTGTTTGCTGTAATGTTGTCAATTCATGTAAAGGATCTAAACATATGAATCCACGTCAATGTTTAGACCACGGTTTAGACATTGAACAAGCATCTCTATTTGCTGAATGATAATTGATCTATTCCTCCATTAAATCAGTAATGTCTTTCCAACAGATTAAATAAATGGAATAAAAAATTATGTCAAAACTACTCCAAGTTCTTCTTTGCATTCAATTGTCACTCCTACTTCAACTAGCTATATTGGTGAACAGACTATACGACCTCCAGGTAAGGCCTGAACTAGGTTGTTTCTCAAGTCTGGAAATCTCATTTACATTAGAACTGAATTATAAATGAGTAGTGGTGGTGACACATTTCAATGAGTGAAGCTATTGTCATTTTACAATTTCTAAACTAAAAAGCAAACAATCTAAAATCAAAAAAGCAATTGAATAGGGATTGTTAAACTGGAAGTACATCATGCTCATAACTAATGTCCAATTAAAAAAAAACTCTGAACGGAATATGATTACTCAGTTGTGATTTCCACAAAGTCATTGTTTGTTGTGATATATGGATTTGTGATCTGGCGCTCACAACTATTAAACAGTGTTTTTATTCTCTTATTGTTCGCGATGAATGAACCCATTATATTTACTTACTATGCAACTGGAGCGGAAAACATTTTGGATAAATGTTTGCTTTGCAGATGATTGCTTGTTTAGATGGAACAGCTCTAAAGGTTGGTAACCTTTAACAATGTGGACCAAGTGAGTGCTGCACAAAGCACACTATGAACCCATGGTATTGCCAGCAGAGAGATGCAACAGGAGCAAGGAAATTAAACCAACATTTTAAAAGAGATCTGCACAATCTTGCCAATAAGTGGCAAGTAATATTTGTGACAAACAAGTGTTAAACAATGGCTATCTTCAACAAGAGAGAATCCAACCTTCCGAATCATGGCATTACCATGACTATCAAACTCCTGAGGGTTACCATGACCAGAAACTGAACTGGACTATCTATATATATATATATATATATATACTAGAGCTACAAGATTAGGCCAGGCATTGGGAATTATACAATGAGTACCTCAGCTGCGGGCAGCTCAAAGCCTGTCCACTGTCTATAAGATGTAACTCATGAGTGTGATGGAATATTCCCCACTTGGCTAGATGGGTGCAGTCATGACAACATCCAAAAAACTCAACATCCTCAAGGATAAAGCAGTCCACTTAATTGACACTCCATCTAATGCCTTCAAAATGTACTCCCTCTACTGCCAATGCATAGTTGTAACAGCATGTACCAGATACAAATGCACTGTAACAGCTCACATAGGCTTATTAGATAGTACCTTCCAAATCCACGATGACTACTATTAAGAAGGACAAGGGCAGCAGATACATGGAAATACCATCACCTGCAAGTTTCTTGTCAAATCAAGAACCATGTTGGCTTGGAAGTACATTGCTTATCATATTGGGTCCCGTATCAAAATGGTGGAACTCCCTACATGGCAGCCCTGATCATGTCCCTGAATCCCAAATACTGCAGCAATAGCAATTCCAGAAGGCAGCTCACCACCTCATTTTCCAAGGCAAATAGATACAGGCAATAAATGCAGGCCTAGCCAGTGATAACCACAATCTAAAAATAAAATAAAGAATAAGAAAATAAAAAGCATCTCTCACTTAAAATAGTCACAGGTTCTGACACTGACACTGACACAAGATTTGTGCATGTGTCGGGAGACTCTCCCTATTGTTCTGTCACAAATAAATAGTCTTCTTAAATATAATGGCGACCTTCAATAGATTGTGAAGACATGAAGATGCCGAAGAAGGTGTTGAATTCTCAGACAATTCATTACTCAGTGCAATAACCAGACCTATTTGTTCAGAGAGAGAAAACTACTATGCGTGCATCAAATAGTCTGCTTGCCACAGAACTATGGAAATTAAGCTACAATAATATATTGAGAAAATTGTACAAACAGGCAGAATGAAACACATTTGGTTTGGTTTCATCATTTTTTTCTTGAACTGAACTTTACTAAACTGTGATAGCACCATAGATTTTTTGAATTTACACATGCAAACTTAGATTTTCAGATTTTAATTTTGCTGGGGATTCAATGAGGATTGTAGAATCCTGTAACCATTTTACATTACAGTAATGTAGTCATTCTTTTCCCTCATCCTCTTCTAGTATTTTAGGATCTATTTAAAAGACTTGGAAAAGCTTATGTTCTGAATACTATCTCATAAAGCATTCTTGATAACAAAAAAAAGCAGTTAAAATATTAGATTGTTGGAAAGCATATTGTTTTCTTGTTCAAATTAGTATATTGGCACAACATAGTACAAATTACTGACTTTAAAATGTTACCAAATGTGGTGCAAATCCACAAAGCACCATTGGAAAAGTGGTCCAGTCTCGCATTTTTTAAAACTTTTTCTGAAAAGATAATTACGATTAAAGTTCAGGGATAAAACTAGCAGATTCATCAAAAATGACATATGAAACAAACCTAGCAAAATTAAAATGATGTTGGTATTTTTCAAATTGTTCAATATCAAATGGTTTTGCAAAAGTATGAAAATCAATGCTAGCCGAATCAAATACAATAAATACTCAACAAATAATAGGATGGACTTTAGATTCTAGCATCAAGTTTCTCCATTGCTTTGTTCCACTTGCTGGAGAGTCAGAAATGCAGTATAATTCAGAAAGTTGAAAGGATGAATTTGAATGCTTGTATATTTGACAAAAAAAATGAAAGATTGCCTGAGAAATGTCCATTTTGTAAATGAATACAACTTTAAATAAGATCTGTTTATGGCATGTTCCACCTATTCCTGAATTTTTTATCTGTTAGATACAGTCAGAGCAAAGTTCTTTCTAAATTTTGTTAACTGCTACTTTAAAAAGAAGCAAAATGGTGCTAATTCTTGGTATAGATTCCTATAAAAATTATATTATTTTTAAGATTTAATGATTTATGATACATTACAATAAAGAAAAAATGTTTTGGCTTGTTTGAAAATGGCATTGTACAGTAAGTAAAAATATTTTTATCACAGTTTTGGTAACATATTTTGAGTTCATATCATTGAAAGTACATCCTTCACATGTGCAGAATTAAAATAACACTCATCTCCATTTAAGCATTTATATGAATTCTCAGTTGCTTTTGAAGCAGTAGACACCATATAGCCGATGTTTCTTATCTGGGAAGCCAGCAAAGCGCACAGCTGCTTCACTTTCACTGCACCTCTTTCGGGGTCTGCTGATTGGATAACGAACACTGCCATCAGCTAGCCAGCCAGCATCACAGCGGTCATAGCCCAGCAACTTCCAAGCTGCATACATTTGACCAACACTAGCAATCCTTGATCCATCTTTAATACAGGCTTGCACAGCCTCACCATAGGTCAGCTTTCTAAAATGAATCAGATAGTAGAAGCGCCCTAAGAAGAATTAAAGAATGGAAAATTGATTAGCAGTATTCCAACTTAAAGAGTTAGTTATTGTGCAGCTTTCAAAAATTAAACATTTTTACCCATTAAATGTTTTTGATTAGTAATTGGTAATTCTACACAATTATTATAAAGCATCATTTGTACAGAGTAATTCTGATTGCATTATATTCTCACAATGAACACAAATGCAACTAATAGTTATAACAGTTATTAAATGAGTTAGTGAGAATGTAAAAGGAGCCAACAAAATTAAAAAAAGTAGTCTATGAAAATCAAAAAGTCACAGTTTTGCATTTTGAATTCTTTCAGGATTTTCTTCATTAAAAGGATATGACACATGAATACCAAAGATAATACACATACATATACATTATTAAATACATCTACTTGGAATGTACAGCTAAAACATTCTTGTTAATTAGTTGAAAAAATCTCATAATCTGTTTATAAAATGATATCATGGAAGAACTTGACTTGATGAAGTTGACTTGGGCTGATTTAGTCCATGATTAGATTAGATCCCCTACAGTACGGAAACAGGCCATTTGGCCCAACAAGTCCACACTGATTCTCCGAAGAGTAACTCACCCAGACCCATTCCCCTGCCCTGCATTTACCCCTGACTAATGCACCTAACACTATGGGCAATTTAGCATGGCTAATTCGCCTGACCTGCACATCCTTTGGACTGTGGGAGGAAACCGGAGCACCCGTTGGAAACCCACGCAGACACTGAGGAAATGTGCAAATTCTGCACAGACAGTCGCCCAAGGTTGGAATCAAACCCAGGTCTCTGGCGCTGTGAGGCAGCAGTGAATGATGAACCAATTGAAAATCTGACAACTAATTAAGAATGGAATGAATATCATGCATTATCTTGGATTAAATATCAAATAAACATTATTTGTTTGGCATCATGCAGCCACGCTCACATTTTATTTAGGCCCTCTCCATCCACCCTACACACAGAAGCCTTTTTCCAAACTCGTTTTCAGCCACAATTATCACCCCCTTGATAGCACCCTCTTGTTAAAAATTGCTCTTGGGACGTCCTTATAGCACACAGAGTTGATTGTTGAATGACATCTGGATAATTAGGGACAGGCAGTCAGTGCTGGCTTAGCCAGTGGATGTCACTGGCTAAGCCAGCACTGACTGCCTGTCCCTAATTGTCCAGATGTCATTCAACAATCAACTCTGTGTGCTATAAGGACTCACATATAGGCCAGACCAGGTAAGGATGGTAGATTTCATTCCCATAAGTTATCAGTGGACAAGATGGGTTTTCGTAATTATCAACAGTGCTTACAATTAGGCTGGCTTTTTAGTCCAGATTTTTATTGAATTCACATTTCACCACCTGCTCTGGTGAGATTCAAACCCATATCCCTGGAACATTAGCCTGGATCTAAATAACTACATTACTAAAATATGCCACTGCCTCCCTTAACCTAAACTATATTCCACGCAATATTGGATTCTACCACATTTTTATTCTCTTAATGAAAGTTCCTACAAAATTATTTATTGTCACTTGGTCGGATATTCAGAGGTTATAGTTTCCACCTGTCAAACTTAACCTTTGATGCAACAGTGAATCAATCATTTCAAATCCCACAACTAATTTAAATTAAATAAATAAGCAGGGGACAAACAGGCACTCAAAGATGGGTTATAACTATTTAAATATGATAGATTTATTAATAGCACTGGCCCAATTGTACAGAGGTATGATCCATTCAATGCAATCTTATTACAAAGCATCAGAAACAGATTACCACCCTAACTGAAAAACTCACAATATTTTTATCTTTAATTGGCTCAGAGTGAGAGACTTGCTGTTATACAGTCCATTACACAGCTTTATTACACCACAGGGGACAGTGAGGTCTACAGATGCTAGAGATCAGAGTTGAGAGTGTGTTGCTGGAAAAGTACAGTAGGTCAGGCAGCATCAAGGAGCAGGAGAATCGATGTTTCGGGCAGCAGCCTTCATTGGGAAGGGCATTCTTGATGAAAGGCTCTGGCCCGAAACGTTGATTTTCCTGTGCCTCGGATGCTGTCTGACCTGCTGTGCTTTTCCAACAACACACTCTCAACTTTATTACAACACAGATTCAGTTGTGAACCCACTCCCATTCCTTCCCTTTCTTATAGCTTTACTTATTACCTCCCTTCCCTCCCCACTTCAGTGGGACTATTCTGTTCTTTCCAGGTAGAAACAATGACTGCAGATGCTGGAAACCAGATTCTGGATTAGTGGTGCTAGAAGAGCGCAGCAGTTCAGGCAGCATCCAAGGAGCTTCGAAATCGACATTTCAGGCAAAAGCCCTTCATCTTTCCAGTCGAGCAGTTAGACACACCATTGTTCTACCATTCTCACATTCTGATCACTTAATCTGCTCTATCAACACCCTTTCTTCCCCAGCACTCCACACCCCCACCACTGCAGGTATGTTGCCCCTTCCAGACTTCATGTCAACTCTGATGAAGAGTCATCTGGAATCGAAACATTTGCTTGCTTTCTCTCTCCATGGATACTGCCTTATGGGCGGCATAGTGGCACAGTGGTTAGCACTGCTGCCTCACAGCGCCAGGGACCCGGGTTCAATTCCCGCCTCAGGCAACTGTCTGTGTGGAGTTTGCTCATAGTGTTAGGTGAAGGGGTAAATGTAGAGGAATGGGTCTGGGTGGGTTGCTCTTCGGAGTCGGTGTGGACTTGTTGGGTCGAAGGGCCAGTTTCCACACTGTACGTAATCTAATCTAATTGCTGTGATCATAGAGTCACAGAGATGTACAGCACAGAAACAGACTCATCCATGCCGACCAGATATCCCAACCCAATCTAGTCTTACCTGTCAGCACTTGGCCCATATCCCTCTAAATCATTACTATTCATATACCCAACCAGTTGCCTTTTAAATATTGCAATTGTACAAGCCTCCACCATTTATTCTGGCAGCTCATCCCATGCATGTACCACCCTCTGAGTGAAAACGTTGCCTCTTAGGTCTCTTTTATATCTTTGCCCTCTCACCCTAAACCTATGCCCTCTAGTTCTGGACTCCCTCACCCCAGTGAAAAGACTTTGTCTATTTATCCTTATAACTGTATTTAAATATGATAGGTTTATTATTAGCACTGGCCCAATTGTACACAGATATGATCCATTCAATTCAATCATAAAAATCACTGATTCTTCCAGAATGCTGGGTCCAAATCTTAGAATTCCTGTCCAAATAGCATTGACATACACTCCACAGATTTCAGCGTTCAAGAAGATAGCTCACCTCCACCTTCCCCAGAGCAACTAGGAATGGATTACATTGAAGTTTCAACCTGCTGGAAACTGCCAGCCATTACTGGGACCTGGAGGCCCAGATTGCACAGCCAGCACAAGAGCAGTATGAGTGAGTAGGTCAGTGCTTTCTGGATGAATCACAGGCCTGATGACAGTGGTAACAGGAGTAACAGGGTGTGGGGATGAGGGACACACAGAAGAGGTTGGCTTTTACCACCCATCCCAGTGTTCCCTATCCATGTCCCCAGCTTGAGGCAAATGGTATCACCTCTCCTGTACTCTCCACCATGGCGCACAGGCTGCCCTGGTTTTCCCATGACAAGAGAGCTATTTTTCTTGCCCGCTAGGAGGGCAGGTGGTCAGACTGCTGGAGGGATGAAGCCTTCAAGTAGCCATTCGTAAACACTCATAGGTAATGATTGTTGGCAAGTCTGGAGAAAGCCCATAGACTTTGCCCCAGTCATGTCTACAAGATATGGAAAGAGATCAAAAATCGTATTAATTGTTTTCTTCTGTAATTCTGTCAATGGTTACATTTTATTGTTTCAATTTTAAAATTAATCTTGCTGAATTACTAATAATCATATGTTACAAATTGGTGACAATTTCTGAAGGATTCTGATCAGCAATTACCAAGATAAACTTGTACACCATCCGCCTGGAAAGTCACACCCTGGAATTGTGTGGACATTGTCCTAAAGGAGGGGAAAGTGAGGACCGCACATGCTGGAGATCAGAGTCGAGAGTGTGGTGCTGGAAAAGCACAGTAGGAGGGGCAGCATCTGAGGAGTAGCAGAATTGATGTTTTGGGCATAAGCCCTTCATCAGGACTCCTGATGAAGGGCTTATGCCCTAAACATCGACTCTTCTACTCCTTGGATGCTGCCTAACCTGCTGAGCTTTTCCAGCACCACATTCTCAACATTGTCATCAAGCCAGCATTTACAAATGGGAGACATCATAGGCTGAAACCAATGAGCTTCCTTTTGGCTAAATCTGAGTTATGTTGAATTTTTTTAGACAGCTTGTCATCTTGAGTTTTCTCCCATATCTTACCAACCTCTCCTTTGTAACTACCTCTTTGGCATCTCTCATCCAATTTCTAACCCACCTTACTACATACCATTCCCAGAACAACTCGCCACTTGTCAGATATCCCAGAATTCTCTGGCATCCCATGCGCTCATGCCATCTATAAAAGCCTGTTGTGGAGTCGGACAGGCGCTATCAGTCTGCATCTCGTCTGCACTGTTCTTGACATTTACCCCGTACATTGCAATGGAGAAAATGGTGCCCCATTTTGTGGGTAGAGTCCCAGAAATCCTGTTGGATGGAGCAGTACACAGGTAAGTCTTTATTCTCAGTACCAGCAATAGAGGCCATGTCACCACACCATCCAGGGTGTGCAGCTGGGTTCAAGTAGTCTCAGCTGTCTAGAATAATACCCAATGCTGTTGGAAGAACGTCAATGTCTGTTAGGTAGATCTACCATCTTGATCAGCGGGGGAAGTGGGCTAAGAAATAGCAAATAGAGTTTAATGTTGACAAGTGTGAGGTCTTGCACTTTGAAAAGTTGATTCAAGGTAAGAGTTTCATGGAGAATGGTAGGGTTTTAAGGAATGCAGTGGAGCAGAAGGATCTTGGAGTTCAGGGGCACGGTTCTCAGAAAGTGGAGTCACAAATAGACAGGGCAGTGAAGAATGCTTTGGCACACTGGCGTTCATCAGTCAGGGCATTCGAGTATAGAAGTTGGGAAGTTATGTTGCAGTTGTACAGGACATTGGTGAGGCCACACTTGGAGTATTGTGTTTAGTTTTGGTTACCTTGCGAAAGGAAGGATGTTATTAAACTGGAAACAGTGCAGAAGAAATTTACAAGGATGTTGCCAGGGCTCAACAGTCTGAGATATACGGAGAGGTTGGACAAGCCAGGACTTTTTTCTTTGGAGTGTAGGAGACTGAGGGGGGATCTTACAAAGGTGTATAAGATCATGAGAAGCATGGATAGGGTGAAAGTACTCTGTCTTTTTTCCAGCTTTGGGGAATTGAGGATTAGAGAGCACCAGTTTAAGGTCAGAAGGGAAAGAATGAATTGGAACAAGAGGCGCAACATTTTTACACAGAAGGTGGTACGCATATGGAATGTGCAGCCAGCAGAAGTGGTTGAGGTGGGTACATTAACAACATTTAAAAGGCATTTGGACACATTAATGGATAGGAAAAGTATAGAAGGACCAAGTGCAGGGAAATGGGGTTAGCTTTGATGGACATTTTGGTCATCATGGACCAGTTTGTGCCAAAGAGCCTCTCTCCATGCTGTAGGACTCTATGACTCTATGTCTCTATCTTGTCTCCAATATCTCACACACACTTTATCTCAATTACTGTATACAACTCTCACCAAGGTTCATGCTCTACCACTCTCACTATTGCCTGCATATTTCCTACTCGTACTTACCCAATCCAATCCCTGAAACCATTAACCCTGGTTCCCTCTACACTGCCTATTCACTTACTCACTTGTACCAACAGTAACACTTACTTTAATCATGTATAATACCACCTCTCTTTCTGTCCTTATGGAAGATGTCCCAAAATAGGGCAGAAATTGTTCAAATGGGTGGACTGCTGCCCATCATTCGGCTCCTGACCCTTTGTGAGAGAGGATCCTGACTCTGACCATCATGGGCTGTACTGTTATTGGAGGCTGCTCTAGACTAAATGTGCCAGGTGCCTCTGACCAAAGGCTGCCACCCTTTACTCAACTGAGGCCTCCTTCACAACCATGACAAAGTTTCCTGGCTTTGTGTCTGCACTAAATGGCACTACAAGACACCACTAAAATTAACCTGGCACCTCTGGCTGAAGAGGCAAAAAAATTAAAGCAATGCAAGAATGCTGTGAGCATCTAGGCTGAGTGATGACTTCTGTGATAACAAGTGAAGAATAGGGTGCATGTCCCTGACTGTGTGTGTCCTTGCTGCAGTATTATGTACAATCATAGTTGCTGGTTTAGCCTGAGGTGCAGCAACGCAGAAGGGTCATGTAAGTAGTTGAGGATGTACCAGGAGGATTATTAGAGGCTGCCACATGTCAGATGCCCAAGTCCACAGATGAGGAGTGCATATGGTCAGTGCTCAGAGACGTTGGTTCCCAGTTTCCAACATGAGGTTGCTTGGAGTATGTGGCAAATTAAATCCATCAAGTGCTCACTTTGGTTTCCTTGTTTTGTTTTCCTGACATCGAGAGAGTTTGAGCTTATTAAGATAGGAGTCTGAATATTAAGGAGGTGAGTCAAGCTGTTAACAAGGTATTTAACAAACAAAAAATACTGTCAATTGTCACTGTCCAGCAAGGATCATGCCATGCCACTTGTGAAAAGTATAAATGCTGGCCTGAGTTAGTCCTGATGTTTAGATGGTCTTTGCTACACTTGTCGCCTGAATATGTCATACATCTCACCGCAGCCCACATCACTCAGATCGCTGTAAAGTTCTGCCCTCTGTCTCCAGCAGAGTGTGAGTGTAAAGGGAAGTTACTGCCTGCAGTGATATTCGGTAAGGCGTTCGACAAGGTTCCACATGGGAGACTGATTAGCAAAGCTAGATCTCACGGAATACAGGGAGAACTAGCCATTTGGATACAGAACTGGCTCAAAGGTAGAAGACAGAGGGTGGTGGTGGAGGGTTGTTTTTCAGACTGGAGGCCTGTGACCAGAGGAGTGCCACAAGGACCGGTGCTGGGTCCTCTACTTTTTGTCATTTATATAAATGATTCGGATGCGAGCATAAGAGGTACAGTTAGTAAGTTTGCAGATGACACCAAAATTGGAGGTGTAGTGGACAGCAAAGAGGGTTACCTCAGATTACAAGAGGATCTTGACTAGATGGGCCAATGGGCTGAGAAGTGGAAGATGGAGTTTAATCCAGATAAATGCGAGGTGCTGCATTTTGGAAAAGCAAATCTTAGCAGGACTTATACAC
>NC_057711.1:42482211-42504302 GCF_004010195.1 Chiloscyllium plagiosum
CTTTATTGGTCAGAGTATTAAGTACAGGAGTTGGGAGGTCATGTTGCGGCTGTACAGGACATTGGTTAGGCCACTGTTGGCATATTGCATACAATTCTGGTCTCCTTCCTATCAGAAAGATGTTGTGAAACTTGAAAGGGTTCAGAAAAATTTCCAAGGATGTTGCCAGGCTTGGAGGATTTGAACTATAGGGAGAGGCTTAACAGGCTGGGGCTGTTTTCCCTGGAGCGTCGGAGGCTGAGGGGTGACCTTATAGAGGTTTACAAAATTATGAGGGGCATGGAATCGGGTAAACAGGCAAAGTCTTTTCCCTGAGGTTGGGGAGTCCAGAACTAGAGGGCATAGGTTTAGAGTGAGAGGGGAAAGATATAAAAGAGACCTGTGGGGTAGCTTTTTCATGCAGAAGGTGGTACGTGTGTGGAATGAGCTGCCAGAGGATGTGGTGGAGGCTGGTACAATTGCAACATTTGAGAGGCATTTGGATGGGTATATGAATAGGAAGGGTTTGGAGGGATATGGGCCGGGTGCTGGCAGGTGTGACTAGATTGGGTTGGAATATCTGGTGGCATGGACGAGTTGGACCGAAGGGTCTGTTTCCATGCTATACATCTCTCTGACTCTATAACTCTATGTGGGATTTATTGGCCAGGCTAGCATTTTTTGCTCAGCTCTTATTGCCCTGAAGGCAGTTAAGAGTCAACCACACTACTTTGAGCATAGGATCACACACAGATCCAACTCCATTCCCTGGAGGACATTAGTGGGTTTTTTTCGCATTAACAGTGGATGCATGGCTGCCATTTGGCCAGGTTTGATTCCACATTTTAAAAATTTAATTCAATTTTCAGCATCGGGGGTTTAAAATACTAAGTACTAACCTGGGTTTCTGGATTCTTAGTCCAGTGATATTCCTCCTCTATCTCAAAGAACAAAGAAAATTTACAGCCCAGGAACAGGCCCTTCGGCCCTCCAAGCCTGAGCCGATCCAAATCTACTGTCTAAACCTGTCAGTTATTTCCTAAGCATCTGTATCCCTCTGCTCCCCACCTACTCATGCATCTGTCCAGATGCATCTTAAATGAATCTACCATGCCTGCCTCTACCACCTCTGCTGGCAATGCGTTCCAGATGCCCACCACCCTCTGTGTGAAGCACTTGCCACATGTATCTCGTGTAAGCTGTTCACCTCTCACCTTGAAAGCGTGACGTCTCGTTATGGAATCCTTCACTCTGAGAAAACAACTTGTCTCTATCCACCGTGTCTATACCCTTTATGATTTTGTAAACCTCAATCAGCTCCAATCTCCTTTTTTCTAATGAAAATAAACCTAACCTACTCAACCTCTCTTCATAGCTAGCACCTTCCATACCAGGCAACATCCTTGTAAACCTTCTCTGCACCTTCTCCAAAGTGTCCACATCCTTTTGGTAATGTGACGACCAGAACAGTACACAATATTCCAAATGTGGCCGAACCAACGTCCTGCACAATTTTAACATGACTTGCCAGCTCTTATAATCAACACCCCGCCCAATGAAGGCAAGCATACTATATGCCTTCTTGACCACTCTATCTCCCTGTGCAGCAGCCTTCAGGGTACAATGGACCTGCACTCCCAGATCTCTCTGCCCATCAACTTTTCCCAAGGCTCTTCCGTTCATTGTATAATTCACTGTAGAATTAGTCTTGCCTAAATGCATCACCTCACACTTGTCTGGACTGAAATCCATCTGCCACTTTTCCGCCCAACTCTCCAGTCTATCTATATCCTCCTGTATTCTTTGATAGTCCCTTATGCTTTCTGCTACTCCACCAATCTTTGTGTCATCTGCAAACTTGCTGATCATACCAACAGTGCCCGCTTCCAGATCATTTATGTATATTACAAACAACAGTGGCCTCAACACTGACCCCTGCGGAACACCACTGGTAACCTTTCTCCATTTCGAGAAACTCCCTTCAACTACTACTCTGTCTCCTGTTGTTCAACCAGTTCTTTATCCACCTAGCTAGAACACCCTGCACACCATGTGACTTCACTTTCTCGATTAGTCTACTATGGGGAACCTTATCAAACGCCTTACTAAAGTCCATGTATATGATACCAACAGCCCTTCCTTCATCTATCAACTTGGTCACTTTCTTGAAGAACTCTATTAAGTTGGTAAGGCACGATCTCCCCTGCACAAAACTATGTTGCCTATCACTGATAAGCCCATTCTTTACTAAATATAAATAGATCCTATCCCTCAGTACTCTCTCCAGCAACTTTCCCACCACTGACATTAGGCTCACTGGTCTGTAGTTATCCGGAATATCCCCACTACCCTTCTTGTACAGGGGGACAACATGAGCAACATTCCAGTCCTCCAGCACCTCACCTTTGTTTAAGGATGTCACAAAGATATCTGTCAGGGCCCCAAGTATTTCCTCTCTTGCCTCCCTCAGCAACTTGGGATAGATCCCATCCAGTCTTGGGGATTTGTCCACCTTAATAACCTCTAGCCTACCCAAGACATCTTCCCTATTTATGCCAACATGAACCAGACTAATCAAACTTCTATCTCTAATCTCAAGATTCATGTTCCTCTCCTCAGTGAACACTGATGCAAAGTAATCATTCAGAATCTCACCCATTCTCTCAGGTTCAACACACAGCCTTCCTTAATTATCCTTTAGTGGACCAATCCTTTCTCTAGTTACCCGCTTGCTTCTTACATAAGAATAAAATGCTTTGGGATTCTCCTTAATTCTGCTTGCTAATGCTATTTCATGACCCCTTTTTGCCCCTTGATTCCTTGTTTAAGACTGGTCCTACTCTTCCGATATTCCTCCAGGACCTGTTCTGTTCTTAGCTGCCTAGACCTTATTTACACTTCCCTTTTCCTCTTGGCTAGTCGTACAATTTCTCCTGTCATCACTGTTCATGAAGCTTGCCCTTCCTATCCTTTGCCTTCAACGGGACATGCCTATTCTGCACTATCTTTAACCTATCTTTGAAAGCCTCCCACATTTCAAATATGGACTTCCCTTTAAATGTGTCCAATCCACATTTCCCAGTTCCTGTCTAATTTTGATATAATTGGTCTTGGCCCAGTTTAGTACTCTTCCCTTAGGACCACTCTCATCTTTATCTATGAGTATTCTAAAACGTACAGAATTGTGGTCACTGTTCCCAAAGAAATCCCCCACCCCAACTTCTACCACCTGTCCTGACTCGTTCCCCAGTACCAGGTCAAATATGGCCCCTTCCCTCGTCAGACTATTGACATACTGCTCTAGAAAACTCACCTGGATGCTTCTTACAAATTTTACCCCAACCGGACCTCTGACGCTAAGTGTATCCCAGTCAATGTTGGGAAAATTAAAATCTCCCATCACCACTACATTGCCTCTACATCTTTCCATAATCTGTCTACCTATTTGTCCTTTTACCTCACGCTCACTGTTGGGAGGCCTGTAGTACAGCCCCAACAATGTAACTGCACCCTTCTTATTTCTCAGCTCCACCCATAATGCCTCACCACCCATGATCTCCATAGTGTCCTCCTTTAGCTCAGCTGTGGTACCATCCCTGACCAGCAATGCAACTCCAACCCCCTTTTACTTCCCTCCTTGTCCTGTCTAAAGCGTCCACACCCTGGAACAGTTAGTTGCTAATCATCATGCCCTTCCTTCAACCAAGTCTCTGTGATTGCAATAACGTCATACGACCAGGCACCAATCCAAGCCCTAAGTTCATCTGCCTTACACACTATACTCCTTGCATTAAAGTAGATGCAGTTCAGGCCACCAGTTCCTTTGCGCTTATCTGCTCTCTGCCTGCTCTTCCCTTTATTAATGCTATCTTCATGATTCTTACAGTCTCCACCTCACTGCCTACTTGTTTTCTCTTCTGGTTCCCAGCCCCCTGGCACATTAGTTTAAAACCTCCCCAACAGCAGTAGCAAAAACTCCCCAAGGACATTGGTTCCGGTCTGATTCAGATGTAGACTGTCCCTTTTATAATAGTCCCACCTTCCCCAGAACTGTTTCCAACGTCCAACAAATCTGAATCCGTCCCTCCTACACCATCTCTCAAGCCACGTGTTCATCCTACCTATTTTTTCATTTCTACACTGGCTAGTACGTGGCACTGGTAGTAATCCCGAGATCACTACCTTTGAGGTCCTCCTCTTTAACTTCTCTCCTAGCTCCCTGAATTCTTCTTTCAGGACCTCATCTCGTTTTCTACATATATCGTTGGTGCCTATATGCACCAAGACAACTGGCTGTTCACCCTGATCTTTTAGAATTCCCATCTCATCAATGGGAATAGGATTATAGAAACCCGAGTGCCTTTTATTTGGGGAGATGCAAATGATCGTATCTATCTTCTAAGTTTAATATGAGAACTCAGGCAAAGAAGACATAAGAGCAACTGTTAAATTAAAAGTGATTCCTTCATGGATGTGTCACATGACCAACACTATCCCACAAGCCTCTCCAACTTGCTGTTGGAGAGGTTCACTGCAATCCCTGAATCACATCCATTCAGTCTGGTAGGAAGCAGGTTCTGATTAACTTTAAATCTGTCTGTTATGTTTCCAACTGGACATACCACAGGCAGATGCCAGGCTTCCTCCAGTCCAAATCCTGTTCATAACCTGGTTTTAAAAAAAATCTCATATTTGAAAAATGTGGACAAGTCTGTAAACCAATATCATCTTGCACACCTTCAACTTCATAAGGAATTCTGCAAGTTTAGCCAGCTGACATCACCAATATCCACACATCTACAAGAACCTCAATCAAACACTGGTTACCTGGACTCAGAGAAAAATCACACAAAATAATGTTTATATCTTTGACCTTTCAATTATTTTGAACTGCAACTTCTTTTATTTAGATTTATTTCTTGCATGTTTGCGTGTATGTATTGCAACAATTATCCCCATATTTGAATACATTAATAAACTACACTCCTGTATCAAACCTCAGGAAATTGTGTGTGTCACTTGAAAAAAAAAGAGACTTTGCAAACAAAAGCATTTGGGAGAATATGCAACCACCTAGTTGAAAAAGGAAACAAATAGAAAAAAACATCTCCACTTATACACTGAAACAGATTACATTAAACAAATCAATTTGCCTCTCCCTCTTGTCAATAACACTGACCATAAATTAATTGCTAAAATGGTGGAAAGTTGTTGGGTATCTTAACAGTGCCAACACACCTGATTATTTCTCCTTCACAGCATGGCTGCTGGGAGGTGAAAATCCCACTTATGTGAATGAGAACTGCTAGTGCTCTGACTTTAGATGCATGGGGAACTCCTGGCACTTCCTCTGGGTCTATCCATTGTAAGGTTATTTCTTTCTGAGGTGAATACTTAATACCCTGAAATGCTATAAAATCCTGGCAACAGGGAGGAGACACAAATCCCTGGCTAATTGTAAAAGTGTGTCAGAAAGCCCATGGTATTTTAGCTCCATTAATTTTGAAACAAATTTAATATCCACCAATTAATGAGACAGATTTTCCTTTGTGCAATTTTGACAGGACTAACTTCTTTACTTAGAATGGCAGAAGACCAGTCATAACACAATCTATAATTATGTTGCTTTCGTACTTCTCAAGCAACTAGATGGTGGTGAAAATACATTTATTTTAACCATCTGGAATGCACATTTGAAGCATTTCAAATAATTGGTTTTGGAGCTTCTATTAGACAACATTATGAAGACATTTGTTCATACACAGAAAGGCTAAGTTATACTTTTCAACATAAAAAATCACCAGCATGATTTCATAGGTAGATAATTCTGAGATATGGAGTTGTATTTATTGTTATTCAATGATTATTGTGCATTTCCTAAGAATACACAGAGAAATGAATGAATTCATGTCCATGAGTGACCAGACTCTTGGGTTGGGATACTTCAGTGGTATTATTTCACCAAAGTCTGCCACTGATCAAGTCAAAACAACAATCATTCTCAGATCTTGTTCTTCTTTCTTGTTCCCCAACTGGATTTTAAGGGATTTCGAGATGCAAGTTTTATGCTTTATACACATTTTCAAAGACTCATAGCCTGTTCCAAATGTGAGTTAAGTTTGAGCTTACATTTCCATCCATGATTTATTACAGTTGTTTGAAGGCAAAATGGTCTATTACATCAAATTGTTTGAGGAATTGCTAATGATTACCTTTAGCTGCTTTGGGTGTTTTTAGAAAATGTATTTGAACATTTTCAGAATTATCTAATTACTTCCATTATGTCTGCAAAATTGTATCAAAGAGGTTCATTTGAATTTATTCTGTAAATATTGCTATAAGTCTCGTGTAGCTTTTACTTACAATGAATCTGAATTTCAGAATTCAAATTTCTTTACAGATGGAAGAAAATATGAATACCATTTATAAAACATGGCAAACAAATGATGATAACAGATGGCTGCAAACAGCAATTTGGTATTAAATACTAATATCTGTTTCTCTGTATGATCTTTAAGTAGTTTGATTCTGCCCTCCAAAAACAGCTTACTTTTTTTAATTACTGGATTTGAAAGGAGTTTCTTTATGCCTGAAATTTGCCTGTGGATGCTGAATTCATTGAGACAAGAATGGGGTGTGACAGGATATTGGATCTTTTAAGGGAAAAATAAAAATGGATTAAATCAAAGGATGAGAATGGGACAGAAGGAGAGATTTATCTTGGATTGCTGTCACAAAAAGTTGGCAATGGCACGACAGATTAAATCGATTCCTTCTGTGGCTGTAAATGTATCATTTTATGGTACAAAACACTTCTTTCAGGCTCATGTTTTTCCTTGTGAAAATACAATGGTCTAGAAACTCTGTGGGAATGTAATTCTGACACTTCTGTCAGACTCAAGCCTGCCATGAGACTCTGTTGTTGACCTTGCTCATGTTTACAGGGTTAGGAGAAGGATCTTACAGTTATGGGCTTTTGGGCATTGGGATTCAGCCACAAGTCCGCTTCCCTGTTCCCAGCAAAGAGCTTGGAACTAGTCATGATAAACTGGTCTAACCAGGTAGGGGAGCTGGATTCTATCCCAGAAGAATAATTTGCATGTCCCCAGCAGTCCCCTTAGAGGAACAGTCACTTAAAAATCTGAATATAAATACTGGGCCCAGTCTAGTTCCAAGCTAACACTTAATAATGCCATTTCAATTAAATACAGAGATGGCTGCATCAATGATATGCTATAACCCAAATGAAAATCTCAAAGTATCTTAAGAAAACAGTACATCCAGTTCGGCCCTAAAAACCCCCCCTGCATTGTCAAAAATCGCACAATGCGGGGTTATAGTCCAGCAGGTTTATTTGAAACCGCAAGTTTCAAATAAACCTCTTGGACTATCACCCAGTGTTGTGTGATTTTTGACTTTGTCCACCCCAGTCCAGCACTGGCACCTCCACCTCATAGCTCCTGCACATTGACAGCTGCTGAAATGTGTTGCTGGAACAGCGCAGCAGGTCAGGCAGCATCCAGGGAACAGGAGAATCGACGTTTCGGGCATAAGCCCTTCTTCAGGAAGTCCTTCCTGAAGAAGGGCTTATGCCCGAAACGTCGATTCTCCTGTTCCCTGGATGCTGCCTGACCTGCTGCGCTGTGGCAGCAACACATTTCAGCTCTGATCTCCAGCATCTGCAGACCTCACTTTCTCCTGTACATTGACAGCCTTATGGGGGACAAGGACAGTTCATCTTTCGCTTTCAAAACTATACCTTAAAACTTTGTTCAAGCATATTGAGGATCCAGCTGCATTTTGTAGTTTATTTGTGGTTACTGCGAATCCAGTAATTACACAAAAGTGAACTGTTTTTGGAAGGCACAATCGAACTACTTAAAGATCATTCCGAAAAACAAATATTAATTTATAACACCAAATTGCTGACTGCAGCCATCTGTTTATCATCATTTGTTTGTCATGTTTTATAAATGGTATTGATATTTTCTTCCATCTATAAGGGAATTTGAATTCTGAAATCCAGCTACATTGTAATTAAAAGCTACACTAGACTTATTCATAGCAATATTCACAGAATAAATTCAAATGAAACTCCTTGATACAATTTTGTAGACATAATGGAAGTAATTAGATCATTCTGAAAATGTTCAAATATGTTTTCTAGCAAGACTTAAAGCAGCTAAAAGTGATCATCAGCAATTCCTCAGAAAACGTGATGTAATGAGCTTATGTCCTTACCTTAAATTCCACATACTAGGCCTTGTGATCACATGGGCTGCCATCACACACAAACCATTGTCAGCTATGAATGGTCCCCATTAGCAGCTATTCATTATCTTCGGCTGACCTGTACCTTGTCCTTTGTCTGTCCAACTCATTTTCTCTCTCTTTGGACTCTTTCCCCACCTATCATTTACTCCTCCACCCTCTCCCACCCCATCTTCTGCACAAATACCAACCTTTTCCTAGCTACCATCACTTCTGAAGATGGGTCACTGGACCCAAAACATTAATTCTGCCTTCTCTCCACAGATGCTGCCAGACCTGGTGAGTTTTTCCAGCATTCCTGTTTTTGTTTGAGTTTTGTAGCTATGTTACTGACTGGAATGGCCATACATTTCCTGGGAGAATAAAATGAAAATTTTAACGAGCCAAAATTATGAAAACAACAATTAAAAAACAGTAATAATGAAATGGATTTGTTCAAGTCCCCAGTGTTAACAGTGATTAGAAATATACAATGTACTAATTCTGCTTCATGTTGATTATGGCAATGCAGAGTTCAATTCGTCACTAGTTGCCGAACTTAATTTGCTGCCAAACAAAGCAAACACTATGATATTAAACTGCTATGCCAACATCTCAAAGGAAATAACCTTTGCCAAATTTAAATAACTTCCATCATCCAATAACAAACAATGCCAAGTAGAGGCAGGCAAACCCCTGATTTTTATTGCAGAGGTTGGTGGGGGGAGAGATCCTGGACTCACTGTGAAATTCAGCTCCATAACTCCATTTTAAACTGTACTTTGAGGATTTTCTGAGAGAAGCAAGTGCCCAGAATACATTCTGGACAGAGAAGTTTTTCTTATTTGCCCTTGGATGTAAGCATTGCTGGCAGGGCTAGTTTTTTGTATTATCCTTTGGTAGATGGGTGGTAAACCAACTACAAATTGTAGCTTGCTAGGGTCATTTCAGTGGGCAGTTAAGACTCCAGTGCATTGCTGTGGGCCTTCAGTCACTTATATATCAGATTTTATTCCTTCGAGGAATTTAGTGAACAAGATGGATTTTTACAGTGATCTAGTGATTATTTTATTCTATAGTTATTTATTAATTGAATTTCAGTTCCCTCACTGCCATGGCGAAACTTGAACTCATGTCTTCAGAGCACTAGTCTGGTCCTCTGCATTATTCACCTAGTAACATTAGCATTTGCTCCTGTTTCCTCAATGCCCAACAGAATAAATGGGTCAGTACTGAGCTATCTGATGCCACCTTCACTGTTAACAGTATCAGACAGATCTGGGAATGAGGCATGAGTAATGCAAATAAGCCACAGGATATGGATAGGGCTGAGTAGTTCCAAAACCGGGAGTTTACAGCAAAACACTGCAACCCAGCTACAGCTGATGGGCAATCAGGCAAGTAACAGTACAATGGGGATTCATGAACATCGGCATTCTTAACCATGTTACAGCTATGTATATGAGTGCAAAGACAAGATTGAACTGTTTGGAAGTATCTTTCGCGAAACTGGATGATCCAAATCTGTTCCTGAGGTTCTCATCACTTTAGATAGTAATCTTCAGCCAACATAGAGCATGACACATGGCACTGTCAAGCTGCCAAACACACAATAAAGGCTTTGAACTCTGAGAGAATTCCAGCAGCGTTGTTGAAGGTGGGTCCATCAAAACTAGCCAGTTCCAAACTGTTCCACTAGGACACTCTTCTAAAATATGGAAGAGTTCCCATTCACAAGAAAAGGACCCTTCGATTCCAAATAAACACTGGCTTATCAGTCTCCATCCAGTCACCAGTAAAATGATCGCTGGCATCATCAAGCAGCCTTGATTCAGATGTAGTCAAAAAAATTTGCGAGGTAAAAAGAAACTGCTACCCTTGACATTAAGACATATTTGACTATGTATGGCATCAGTGAGTTATGGCGAATTTAATAAGTTGTAGTCAATAAAAAAACTCCTCCAAAGCTGGAATCATAGCTGGGAGGGACAATGACTGTGGTCATTGGAGACCAGTCAGCAACACTTGCTCTCAGAAGAATCTTCAACCCTACCATTTTCTATGGTTCTTCAATGGCTTTTGTCTGTCATAAGTCAAGAGAGGGCTTTCAGGGCTTGATTAATAATGGAGATGTTCATGAATCCCCATTGTACTGGTACTTGCCTGACTGCCCATCAGCTGTAGCTAGATTGCTTTGTTTTGCTGTAAACTCCTGGTTTTGAAACTGCTGGTTCCATAGCTTTCAGCCTCCAGTTCCAATAACCCACTCAAAAAAAGACCCCATGCCAAGCTATTGGAATACACAACTAATCTCCAGTGTTGGGCTGACAAATGACAAGATGATATTCACACCATGTAAGTGCAATGTAGTGACTATCTCAAATAAGAGGAAGCTAGCTGACTTGCCTTTGATCTTCAATGGTAACCTCACAAATAACATCTGGACGGTCATCAGTGACCAGATGTTGAGCTGGACCAACTTTACCAATGCTGTGGCAATAACAGAATACCAGAGACTGGGTTTCTCAAACCACTACCTTTATTTACAATGCTCATATCAGAAGTATGAATGTTACTGAAGCAGTGTTAACACGTAAAACATGGTACTAGGTTCTGTTTTCATTTCAGCATTATTTAATTTGAAGTACCTGCTTGATAGAATTACCCATCCAAATTCCTCCAGCAGACTTTTTAGATTAGATTAGATTAGATTAGATTACTTACAGTGTGGAAGCAGGCCCTTCGGCCCAACAAGTCCACACCGCCCCGCCGAAGCGCAACCCACCCATACCCCTACATGTACCCCTTACCTAACACTATGGGCAATTTAGCATGGCCAATTCACCTGACCTGCACATCTTTGGATTGTGGGAGGAAACCGGAGCACCCGGAGGAAACCCACGCAGACACGGGGAGAATGTGCAAACTCCACACAGTCAGTCGCCTGAGGCGGGAATTGAACCCGGGTCTCTGGCGCTGTGAGGCAGCAGTGCTAACCACTGTGCCACCGTGCCGCCCAGACTTGATCCATGAAAGTCTGGAAACTATGCAACAGTCCAGCACAAAGGATTCACAACCCATTTTCTGACACTTGTCAACTAAATTAATATCTGAACCTTGCACAACGTTTGATTCTCAAATTTATCTAAAGGCTTGTCCAATCTTTTCTTTCCTTTATTTGTTGTTGTTCATGATACACATCCTTTCCCCAGAGTGATTCCCAATATTTTATGGGGAGAGCTAATAATAATATGCAATCATCTTAAGTCCCTGACAGATACCACACAGAGGGGAATCATTTATAGGCCCCTGACAATATGGCAGATGGATTCCCAGCTCTCAAATTAACATAATATCCAAACCAGTATTGGGTTCAAGATTACACTTCAGTCTTTATTTAACTAAATACTCATCCATAATCTATACAATTGATCTCACTAATTTTACCATAGTAAAAACAAATATATGAAAGAAGAAAAATCCGAGGAAGTTAAAAAGTGACAATTCAATTGAATGTTTCTGAGGATAATCCAATTTTACAGAAGGGAGTCAACAGCTGTCCTCCCTAATTTTATTACAGCCATCAGCAACTAGCCAGTTATGTTTTGCTCTTTACATCAAATTGCAGATTAACTTTTTTTTTAGATTAGATTACTTAGATTAGATTACTTATAGTGTGGAAACAGGCCCTTTGGCCCAACAAGTCCACACCGGCCCGACTGTGGGAGGAAACCGGAGCACCCGGAGGAAACCCACGCAGACACAGGGAGAATGTGCAAACTCCACACAGTCAGTCGCCTGAGTCGGGAATTGAACCCGGGTCTCTGGTGCTGTGAGGAAGCAGTGCTAACCACTGTGCCATCGTGCCGCCCACTGAATTTTCTTCTCACTGAATTTTTTGCATTTCATGATGAATACAGGATGTGGAAGGGGAGCATGTTGAAGGTTGAAGGATAATCGAAGTAATATGATTGTGCAGCAATCACATGACTGGTGCTAAAGTGATCATTGTCAATTTGGAAACTAATTGCATTGAATATGTATTACAGCAAACAAAAAGGACAAGGAAAGATAAACTAGTTCATTTAGTCGGTCACATTCAGACATTGTGCAACTTACATGCACCATAAAAACTTCTCACGCTCTGTGATGATATTGAAGCCCTGGAAATGGGCTACCCAGGATGTTATTAAGTCCCAGTTACACAACCTCCTGGGAGAGCCAAATTCAGAGAACAAAAGCTGCAGGCCAAGTTTAAAAAAAAATCTCTTGTGGATTTTCACATTGACCTGTGAAAGCAATTAATCAAACTCCAGGCAACTAGAATAACTGATAATACTTGTCACTTTTGGCACCATTTATCCTCTCTTGACTGAGATATCTTCTACTGCTTTGAATTTATCCAAAAGGTCTTAGTATTATATATTCATCACACATTCTGGAATTTTATTCCATGGATTGAATTTACATGAAGGACATTTGCTACATTATGGCCTATTCCATCAATAAATCACCCTGGAGTCTATTTTATCTAAATTCCTAATGACATTCCATCAGAAAAATGTCAGGGACTTCTCAAAACCTGAATGCAACTCATTTACAAGCCTGGTGAAGAGCAATACTCCTAATATAGATCATTGAAGGACTTGACTAGTGACTGAATCAGAGATATTGCCACTACCCTCTGTCAATGCCAATTCAATCGATTCCCGGGGCCAAGGTTGTGCCTCAGAGATTCAAGTGTATAATTCTGGAGGAAATAAACAGTAAGAGAGTGATAGAAGGAAGTTTCCCATCTTTGAAAACAGATAAAACAACAAGTCTGAATGAAATATGCTCCAGTTAACTGAGTTGGTTAACTATTGTTGGTTCTTTATAACATTGCACACTTTAATTAAAGCTCCCCTTCCACACTGTGCTCCAAAGAAAAAGACTGCAGCTTTGTTCATTAACAAAACTCTCCAGTCCTGGCAACATCTTTGCATATCTCCTTTTTCTCTTCTCCAGTATGATCACATTTTTTCCCATAATGCAGTGATTAAAACTATATGCTTTGCTTTAGCTATAGCCTAACTAGTGTTTTCAACAGTTTGAACATGACCTCCCTGGAGTTCTATTCATTGTCTTGGCAAGGACAATATGCCATAGGCCAAAGGGTCATGTTGGTAGAAACATTCATTGCATTGAAAAAAAAACATTTGGATAGGCACTTCATACCATTTAGAAGGTTACAGAGTAAAAGCTGGAAAATGGGAAAATCTAAATGTCCTACTCCTGCTCCTGGGTGTCTATGTTAATCTTTAACATGTGCGACACTAGAAAGTAGTGGGTACTTTCAAGCTAGTCTAGGTTTGAGTCTCAGCAGTTGAGCTATCTGCTATCAGGAAGATCTTAGTGACATTACCAATGTGGCTTCCAAGAGAGCAATAATTGAGCCTAGTTAACTAACTACCTCTGCCAGACGGGTTGTCAGTGCTGGTCTAAACTTGTTTCCAGCAAGAGTACTCAGAATGGCACAGTGCTGATCGACTGGACAAAGTCAGTCTGATATGTCCACACTTTGCAGCATTCTCCAGTCCAGGACTAAGGAAACAATCTTTAGCTGTTGCCTTTGCTACACTCCAAACAGCCATTAGGAGGAGTACAAGACTGTTGCAGATTGACTGACTTTCCTTAGATTTTGAATGATACTGAACCTGTTCAGAGTCATCATTTAATGGCTTGACCACTGCTGAATGCTACTTTTCCAGTTTGGTAGCTTATCAAAGTTCTATATCACTCAAGACAGAGCCAAACACTTGAGTTTCTTACCTTTGTAGTAGGATGTGAAACAGAACACATCATATTTGTCTTTCATCTTGTCTCTGTATCCATAGCTTCTAATACCTGGAACCGTATTTCTCCCTCCACATGGTGCCCTGGGTTTAGTGATGGGATACTGCACAGACCCATCACTCAGCCAGCCTGCATTACACCAATCCATCCCTGCTCTCCATGCATCATAAAGTTGCTCAAATGAAGCAACTATTGCATCCTGATCTTCACAAGCCTTCTGAGCCTCAACAAAATTCAGGTTGTAACGACCTAGTCTTGGAAAGTATGGGAACACAACACCTGGAAGAAAATGCGGAAGACAACAAAAGAGAAATTAATACATCCATTTGATAAATGAAAGCACAACAAATACATAGTTACACAGACTGTAAAACATATGTGTAGGTACACTATTCAAATATATGCTCATTGAACATTCCTCACAATGACTTGCCTGGACCTGAGAAGTACGCTGATTCTGTGAAATTTTAATAAGTCATTAATAATATCTCTTGGATGTGGTTGATATTTTTCTTCAGTTTTTCTCCACATTGCCATAATTTGACATTGATGCACATGTAATCCAGACATTTCTCTTGCAAAATTCACTGTATAGATGTTAATTTCTATGAGAGATTGTCAAAATACTGTTGCAAACTTTATGAATAACCAGTAAGAGGTCTGTGAGTGTTTTTGTTGGCTGGACTTATTACTGTAAATTTATTCGTGCATACATATGCATGCCTGCAACCTTTCCACATGAATTAAGTCAAATCGAATATATGAAATCTGTCAGCTTTCAAAATGGAAAGCAAAGTTAAATTATTTATATTTAACTGAATTGTGGACTCTCTCTGCTTTGTGCATATTTCTTTCCCATCCACCACTAGCCCAACACCTCATTAATTCTTCTGAAATATTCATCATTCCTGTCTGAAATTGCAACAATTTCAGGTTTTTCCAGACCAATACCACTAATACCCTAGGTCCCAGGAGATAAATCTTTGCAATGGGGCAGTTAATATTTTGAATTTTGTTCAGATACATGTCTGACCGTTCTGAGGCTGTGAGTCTGCACATAATTAAGTTGTGCTACCAATTCACGTCTATTTTAACTAATGAACGCATTTGAAATCTGAATTGCTCTTTAATTGAAACCAAAGAAACGATGCTGCAAATACTCAGCAGGTCAGGCGGTGTCTGTGGGTTGAAAGAGAGTTAATGCTTTAGGTTGCCATGACATTTCATCAGAGCTAGAATTTTCTTCATCCAACTTATGAAGTTTTTGCATATTCTTGACAGTTTACACTTGAGAGAAATAGGACAGTGCCAGAATATGTAGCTGAAAATGTGTTGCTGAAGAAGGGCTTATGCCCGAAACGTCGATTCTCCTGTTCCTTGGATGCTGCCTGACCTGCTGCGCTTTTCCAGCAACACATTTTCAGCTCTGATCTCCAGCATCTGCAGTCCTCACTTTCTGCCAGAATATGTAGTACAAGTTATACATCAATTTAAATGTAACAAATAGCTCTCAGTTAATTCTGACAGCATAGGGAAGCTAGAAATACAAGATTGCAACATTATGCTAAAAGTCACGATTTCTTGTTTACACAAATCTGAGCCAGTTATGTCACATTTAGGAATTTGCCAATGAATGAATTCGACAGTTCTTGTTCAAAAGTTGGATTTCAATATCCAGTTTAAAATCTAGTTCCACACAGAGACATGAAGATCAACTTATAATGTGATAATGTAATGTTTCCTTTCTACCTGCTGATTTCCAGCTGTGCTCTTCCTCACTTACCCTAGATACTTAATGTTTTGTTAATTCTCTTCTTAATGGGTATAGAGGATTTGATGTAAAGATCTGGCGTGACCATATTTAATGATGGAACAGGCAAAAAGGGTCAAATGGTCTCCATCTGACTTTATGTTCCCATTCTAATTCCTTAACCTTCTGTTGCTCCTTTCCCAATTTCTTGATGTGCTATTTCCTGCCTGCCCTGAATTCCTGACCTAGAATTTCTCCTTGCCCTGCCCCAGATTGTCTCAAGTCGTGTTATTCTTCTGCGGCTTCTGAGTGTTCTGCTATGTTGCCACTGTTCTCCTGTCATTGATCTCATTGTTCTGCCATATTCTACTGAGATAAAAATTTTGAAATCTCAAATCTGTCTGGTGCAATTTTTAAAAAATTCATTTATGAGTTGCCTTAGAGTCGGTACTAGTTATCCATAGATTTGAACAGTTGCAATTCGTTTGGAGTGGGTACATCCCCAGCATTCATAGGAATGGAATTCCAAGATCTTGACTCAGTGACAGTGAAGGAACAGCAAGATATTTCCAAGTCAGGCTGGTGAGTGGCTTGGAGAGAACTTACAGGTGGTGGTGTTCCCATAAATCTGCTGCCCTTACCCTTCTAGGTGGTTGCAGTGATGGGTTTGGAAGGCACACTCTAAGGAACCTTGGTAAATTTCTGCAAAACCTTGTAGATTGCACAACCTTGTAGATTGTGCACACTACTGCTACCAAGTGTCAGAGTTGAAAAGTGTGGCACTGGAAAAGCACAGCAGGTCAAGCAGCATCTGAGGAGCAGGAGAGTCGACATTTCGGGCATAAGCCTTTCATCAGACCATCTCTTACAGAGATATCCTGACCTGAGACAACTGACCACCAGAACAATCTTCTTTTGAACTAGGTATGACTCAATCCAGTTAGATTCCCTTTGATCCCCATGACTCCAGTTTTACTAGGTCTCCTTGATGCCAGCGCTGAAAATGTGTTGCTGGAAAAGCGCAGCAGGTCAGGCAGCATCCAAGGAACAGGAGAATCGACGTTTCGGGCATAAGCCCTTCTTCCTTTCCTGAAGAAGGGCTTATGCCTGAAACGTCGATTCTCCTGTTCCTTGGATGCTGCCTGACCTGCTGCGCTTTTCCAGCAACACATTTTCAGCTCTGATCTCCAGCATCTGCAGTCCTCACTTTCTCCTCATTGATGCCATACTATGTCAAATGCAGCCTTGATGTGAAGGGAATGGACCTCTTTTGTGCATGTTTGTACCAAGGATGCAATGAGGTCAGCAGCTGAATGGCCCTGACAAAATTCAGATTGAGTGTCAGTGAGCAGGTTATTGCTGATCAGGTGCTGTTTAACAGCTTTGCTGATAATCCCTTCCATCACTTTCCTGATTATTGAGAGTAGACTGATTGCTGGGCCTCTTGCTGAGATATTTGTATCATCGATAGTCACAGGTGAGGTGCCGGAAGACTGGAGAGTGGCTAATCTGGTGCCACTGTTTAAGAAGGGCGGTGAGGACAAACCAAGGAACTATAGTCCAGCGAGCCTGACGTCAGTGATGGGCAAGTTGTTGGAGACAATCCTGAGGGACAGGATGTACATGTATTTGGAAAGGCAAGGACTGATTAGGGATAGTCAACATGGATTTGTGCGTGGAAAATCATGTCTCACAAATTTGATTGAGTTTTTTGAGGAAGTAACAAAGAGGATTGATGAGGGCAGAGCAGTAGATGTGATCTATATGGACTTCAGTAAGGCTTTCAACAAGGTTGCCCATGGGAGACTGATTAGCAAGGTTAGATCTCATGGAATACAGGGAGAACTAGACATTTGGATACAGAACTGGCTCAAAGATAGAAGACAGAAGGTAGTGGTGGAGGGTTGTTTTTCAGACTGGAGGCCTGTGACCAGTGGAGTGCCACAAGGATTTGGTGCAGGATCCTCTACTTTTTGTCATTTACATAAATGATTTGGATGCGAGCATAAGAGGTACAGTTAGTAAGTTTGCAGATGACACCGAAATTGGAGATGTAGTGGACAGCCAAGAGGGTTACCTCAGATTACAACAGGATCTTGACCAGATGGGCCAATGGGCTGAGACTAATAAAGACTGATCTGGCACTGAATGCCCTTATTAATAAAGCTGAGGACACTATGTCCCTTAACTGCTCTCTCCACCTGCCTTGCCACTTTCAATAATCTTTGCATATACTGTATACACAGAAGTCCCTTTGTTCCTGTACCACTTTTAGAACTGTACCCCCTACTTTATGTTGCATTTCTGTGTTCTTCCTATCAAACTGAATTGCCTCTCAATTCTTTGCACTGAACTTCATCTACCACCTTTTTGCCCACTTCACCAACTTGTCAACATCCCTCTGGCGTTCCATACTGTTTTCCTCATAGTTTCTAATTCTTTCAAGCCTCGTGTCATCTGAAATTGTTCCCTGTTTCTCAACATCCAGATCATTAATATATGTCAGGAAAAGCAAGGGCCCCAATAACAACCCCTGGGAACTCCACAATAAACTTTTCTTTATTCCACTTACCAACAGTTGCAATCATTTGGAAGTGTTATGGAAGACTATGCCAAGTGTTCGCTTTACTGCAAATTTCAACAATAACCTCTGGCTCCTCCATGACACAATTGGCAATGATCCTCATTGCTGAAAATGTGATGGCAAACCTCGAGATCAATGGTGGAGTCAAGGAAGAAGGCATTGTCCACACACCCATTTTTTAGGGTAAACTCATTCCTCAGATATGTCTCATTTATTGTTGTTATGGCTTTACTGGAGAGTTTTCCAACACAGTGCATGTAATGAATGAAAGAAGGATCAAAAGCATTCATATTTCAAATCTACCAGAAAAAAAAATTGCCTTCAACTGCATGCACGGACACATTCGCAAAAACTGCTCTATTTTAATATTTCTACATGTTCATAAAGAATGGGTCGTGGCAAAATGTAGAATAAATTGCAATTTATTGGATTAGTGGGAAACCTGATGAAGGGCTTATGCCCAAAATATCGATTCTCCTCAGCTGCTGCCTGACCAGCTGTGCTTTTCCAGAGCCACACTCTTGACTCTGATCTCCAGCATCTGCAGTCCTCACTTTCCCCTAGTGGGAAACTTGGACCTGTCAGTGTGCAAAGGACTTTTTAATCTGGGGAGTAATTGACCTGCAAACTTGCTTCATTGATAAACACTCCCATCTGTTACTTTTCATTTATGGTGGTGTTGAAAATAGTAGCTTGTAGAGGTATGTTGTCACAAACTACAAGAACACAGCAATAGCATATGCAGAGATTGTTAGTTATTCATGTACCACTGTCAGCCAAACACAGGTAAAGATGCCTCGCCATTGTGCAGTTCATCTGTAGCTCTACGTATTCCTCCTTCTCTTTTAATGTTAGCTTTTGTGAGGAATCAGAAACCAGTGAACTAAACACATCATGTATCCAGTCATAGTCTTCCACATTTGTTGAGGGGAAGTAGAATTCAAATTTCTCTTGCATTGCATTGATATGTTTGAGTATGAGACTGTGCACCTTGACAGCTGTGTGTGCCAGTGGCAATGCTAGTGGAAACATCCCGAGTGAATTCTCTGACACTGTCTCTTGCCAAAGGCCCAGTTTAGATCTGAATCCTTGAAGTTTATTTGTGATGCTCAGATCTCACTCTTCCCCTGCATTTTAGTATTCAGCTGGCTGGAAGAGTCTGTGTGTTATACAAACTTAACCCACAAGTAATCATCAGATAGTATCACTTTATAAGGCAGTTCTTCATTTTTGAAATCTTTGTCAGGTCTCTCAGGACCTCATGAAAATTTGTAACTGGTGTCTTTACTTACTTGGTACCAGTACAATGTTAGCCAATTTCTGTCTGCAGATGAGATATTCAGGAAAGGGGCAAGCATCATCTTCTGTTATGAAAATCCAAAAGGCCACATAGTTCTCACTATGCCTCTCAACAGAACTTTATTTTCTTTGAGTTCAGATATTTCATCGACTGAATTGACAAAGGAATTGCATATTTTGACAAAGAAACTTTGTCATTTCTTCTTAAATCTATTTAAGACTTAGATTAGTGGCTGAACTAAAAAAGAAAATCCAAAAATATTCACCTTAAAGGCCTTGCTAATATGGAAGCAGACCAGTTCCATAGTTGTCCAACAATCACATGCTTCTTTATTGCGCATTTGCAGTTTCTTCTCATCTTGGGGGTACAAGCTTTGATCATTGTGCATTCTCAGATCGAACATTTGATCCTCTGTGTGCGCAAGCAGTCTGCATAACAAGCAGACTCCCCATCTTCTGTGCATGTGTGGGACCGAGTATCTGCCCATGAGCAATATGGAGAGTCTATGTGAAGCAACACTGTTTCCCAGGAATTGCGCAGCATACTTCTCACCTTGCTGCAGCACACTCTTCCACATGGCTCAGAAATTTGGACAACACATAGATGCCATCCTCTTTCTCAAGCACTGCAATGCGCTCCTTAACCAATACTGATACCCATTCTCCTTTCTTTACTTTTCTACGTACCTCAACAACTTATTATTTAACACCCAATTTTGCCCTTCCTTGAGATAGGAATCACCCAAACAACATATTTCCACTCTTTCATCATGTTTCAAGCCATACATTCATCTGCTTCATCTTTGAGTGGCACGGTGGCTCAGTGGTTAGCACTGCAGCCTCACAGCACCCCGGACCCATGTTTGATTCCCGCCTTGGGCAAGTGTCTGTGCGAAGCTTGCACATTCCCCCATGTCTGCGTGAGTTTCCTCTGGGTGCTCCAGTTTCCTCCCACAGTCCAAAGATGTGCAGGTTAGATGAATTGGCCATGGGAAATCTCCCACAATGTTAGGTGCATTAGTCAGGGGTAAACATAGGGTAGGGGAATGGGTCCGAGTGGGTTACTCTTTGGAGGGTCAATGTGGACTTGTTGGGCCGAAGGGCCTGTTTCCATACTATAGGGAATCTAATCTAAAACATCCTCCTATTTCTGGATCGCCTCTTGAGTCTTGATAGATAAGGAACTGCCTCACTGGTGCAGTAGTGTATTCTTTATAAATCCTAAGCTGAACCTTGCCTGAGGAAAAAAATGTGTCGATAAATAGCCAAAAAAAGGATTTAATGTTGTTTCAAATATCATTCCTCCAGGTCATATACAAAGTTTCCCTCAGTAGAACAGGCAAATAGTTGTCAGGACTCCTAACCATGCACTCCTAACCCTCCCTTTCCCCTTCTTCACAAATGTTTCCCTTGCTTGGGTTCCTCTTGTTCTTTCCTTCCACCCCAGCAGCATTTGCACTGAATGGATCATTTTCAACTATTTCTATCATGCCCAGCATGATACCACAACCAAACACATCTTCCCTTGTCCTTCCCTTTCGATAATCCAAAGGGAATGTGTCCTCTGAGGTCCATATCCCAGATACCTCAACACTCCATCTCCTTCCCATGGTACCTTTCCATGGAAACACAGGAACTTAAACATTGCCCCTTCTCACTTTCCCACTTTGCCATGCAAAGATCCAAATACCCTTCTAGATGAAGCAGCAATTTACCTCTACTTCTTCCAATCTGGTCTACTGTATTTGCTGCTCACTCTGTGGTCCCCTCTATACTGGGGAGACCAAACAAATGACAACTTTGCAGGACACCTCAGTTCCATCTGCAGGCACGATCCAAGCTTCCTATGGCCTGTCATCTTGCTTCTCCACCTTGTCCTCATGCAGGCATTTCTGCTCTTGGCCTATCACACTATGCCAGTGAAACTCAATGTTACCTTCAGGAAAAACACTTCATTTTGCAATCAGGTACCTTGTAGCCTTTTGGACTCAGCTTTCAATTAACCAATTTCAGATTGTCAATCTGTCCATCATTTTTGTTTCCTATTCTTTGCTCATTTCATTTATTTTCTTTCAGTGAGCAGCACACCTGTTTGAGATACTTCCTTTATTTGTTTGTTTTCTTTTCTTGCCTCCATCATTCGCCAGACCATAGCAACACGACGGTTGGAGGAAGAGCGCCTCATCTTCCGCCTAGGAACCCTCCAACCACAAGGGATGAACTCAGATTTCTCCAGTTTCCTCATTTCCCCTCCCCCCACCTTGTCTCAGTCAAATCCCTCGAACTCAGCACCGCCTTCCTAACCTGCAATCTTCTTCCTGACCTCTCCGTCCCCACCCCACTCCGGCCTATCACCCTCACCTTGACCTCTTTCCACCTATCACATTTCCAACG